>NC_048595.1:223252832-223515299 GCF_003668045.3 Cricetulus griseus
TCATGGACTGGCACCTGTGGGCTATGACAATGAGCAGGGAGGATGGAACAAATAGCTTTCACCACTGAAGTCCTGGTCAGTGCAAGGATGCTTAGTGGTCCTTGTCAGGGGAAAGATGCTTAATGGTCCTGGTCAGGGGAAGGATGCTTAAGGGGTCCTGGTCAATACAGGGCTGCTTTGTGGTCCTGGTCAGGGCAGGGAAGCTTAGTGGTCCTGTCAGGGGAAGGATGCTTAGTGGTCCTGGTCAGGACAAGGATGCTTAGTGGTCTTGGTTGGGGCAGGGAGTCTTAGTGGTCCTGGTCAGAGCAGGGATGCTAGTGGTCCTGGTCAGGGCAGGGAGGCTAGTGGTCCTGGTCAGGGCAGGGAAGCTAGTTGTCTTGATGAGGGCAGGGAGGCTAGTGGTATGTGAGCAGCACTCACAGGCTCCTGTATTTGAACACTTGGTCCATCGCTGGTGGTGGTCTTTTGGGGAGCTGTAGACCTTTGGTAGGCAGTGCCTAGCTGGAGGCAGTGGACTTTTAAGGAGCAGAACTTGAGGTCATCTTGTCCTTATTTCCTGTTTGGTCCCTTACCTGCCAGAATTTGAGCAAGTAGCCTCATTTTCCTGCTGCCACAGTCATGAGATAGTCCTGTCTCCCTGCTTTCCACAATAATGGACCACAGCTCCCAAAAGTGTGAGCAAAAAAAAAAAAAAAAAAAAAAAAAAAACTCCTCCCTTAGGTGTTTCTTGCCAGGTATTTGGTCACAACAACAAGCTGAGAAGCTAACACGGATGTTGCCGGGACAACAAATGGAATTCCTCATTTTCAACGTCTGTTGCCCACACTGGGGATGACTGGGGGAGGGCAGAAGTTAACCCACAAATCGGTTGGTGCAGCAGGCATTGCTCTTCCCTCCTCCATACAGCTATTGATTTAGCCTCCCTGTGATGACACGTGATCCCAGTCGCGTGCTGAGTCCCAGTCACTGGAATGTGAGCTGAAGAACTTGTAAGTATGCTGGGGGAGAGGGGAGATAGAGGGATCTGGGATTAGTATATAAAATAAGATTGTTTAAAAAAATAAAATAAAGATAAGTAAATAAAAAAGTGTTGGGAGCCAAAGATCTCAGGGCTTGGCATGAGATCCTAGGCCATGCTTGGCCAGCCAATCAGTTAACCTTTACATAGCAGCTCCTTCAAACCTCAGCTCAAGAAAAGAAACAACTTGACCCAGTCCTCCACCCACAGGCTCAGTCACCTAGGCAACCCCTTCCTGGACCTCTTACTCCTCTCTTTGTGGTTTCCTAATATCCTGCCTACACTAACACCTGGAGCACAAACAACCCATTCTGCCCCTCCCCATATCCTTCTCTGCCAACTATATAAGCTGCCCTGAGAAAAATAAAGTTTGCCACTTGATCAGAATCCTGTCTTGTGGTTTTCTTTCTGCGTCTCTTGTCCCCATTCCCAACCCTGACTCTCTTGCCCCAGGTTGACATCCTGTGGGTCAGGACAAAAAAGAATTATTCACGATCCTCAAAGACACTGAGGAAGATTTTGTTCAAGGCAAGACTATCATAGGGACCAACACAATGGGATCTTCCAGCAGGAAAGAGATATGGGGGTTGACCTCAGAGTGCAGCAAGATCACAAGAGCGTCTACAACCAAGGAGCAAGGTAAGGCCAGCAGAAGAAAATGCCTGAGAGATCATCTCAACAGAGCTCTCCTTGGTGATGAACTACAGTGAACGGGAAGACCCCAAGGGAGGGGGATTTCCTTTAAATTGATCAGTGGTATCCTTACTCAGACTTGATTCTACAGCCTAGACAGGGAAGCTCAAAGTCTGACCCACCTATTCCAGGAAGGGCTCAGAGTCACCTGACACAAGTCTCCAGTTTTACAAAAGAGTACCATTGCCATCTCTCTCTCCCTCCTTATCTCTGTCTCCCTTCTGACTCTGTCTTTCCCCATCTCTCTCCCTCCCCGTCTCTCTCTCCCTCCCCATCTCTCTCTCCCCTGTCTCTGTCTCCTTCCTGTCTCTGTCTCCTTCCTCCCTATCTCTCCTTCCCCTCTGTCTCCCTCCCTGACTCTCTCCCCATCTCTCTCTATCTCCAGTCTCTGTCTCCTGACCCCTCCTACCTACATTATTTTTTCATCAGCATGTCCAGAAATAGGCAAAAGCCAGCATACTTTTTCTTGTTTATACAGATTTTATTTAAATTACAAACAATCTTATTTTACATATCAATCCCAGTTCTCTCTCCCTCCCATCTTCCCATGCCCCCCCAAGGATCCCTGCCCCTCCCCTCTTCCATCCACACTCCAGGGAAGGTGAGGCCTGCCATGAGGGATCATTAAAAATCTGTCCACTCATTTGGGGCAGGGCCTAGGCCCTACCCTGTATATCTAGGCTAAGAGAGAAATGGGAAATGGGCTCCCAAAGTCCGTTTGTGTACTAGGGATACATCCTGGTTCCACTGCCAGAGGCCCCATTGACTGCTCAGTGCTCCTAACTGACACCCACATTCAGGGGGCCTGGTTTGGTCCTATGTTGGTTCCCCAGCTGTCAGACTTGGGTCCATGAGTTCCCACTTGTTCAGATCAGCTGTTTCTGTGGGTTTTCCCAGCGTGGTCTTGACCCCTTTGTTCGTCACTCCTCCCTCTCTGAAACTGAATTCCAGGAGTTTGTCTCAGTGCTTGGCTGTGGATCTCTGCTTCTGCTTCCATCAGCTACTGGATGAAGGGTTAGGATGGCATTTGAGGTAGTCATCATTTTCATTATGGGGGAAGGGCATTTAAGGTAGCCTCTCCACTCTTGCTTAGGTTCCTAGTTGGTGTCATCCTTGTGGAACTCTGTACAATTCCCTAGTGCCAGATTTCTCTTTAAACCTACAGTGGCTCCCTCTATTGATCTGTCTCTTTTCTTGCTCTCCTCTATTCCTCTCCCCACTCAAGCTTCCTGATCCCTCATGTTCTTCTCCCCCCTTCTCCTCTCCTCTTTCCTCTACCTCCCTCCCCTCTCCCCCCATACTTCCAGTTTGTTCAGGGGCTCTTGTCCCTTTCCCCTTCACTGGGGTCCTCTTAGGTCCTCCTTGTTTCCTAGCTTCTCTGGAGGTGTGGATTATAGGCTGGTATCCTTTTCAGTATGTCCAGAATCCATATATGAGTGTGTACATACCATGTTTGTCTTTCTGTGACTGAGTTACCTCACTTAGGATGGTTTCTTCTAGTTCCATCCATTTGCCTGCGAATTTTAAGATTTCATTGTTTTTTTCCACTGAGTAGTACTCCATTGTATAAATGTACCACATTTTCTGTATCCATTCTTCGGTTAAGGGGCATCTAGGTTGCTTCCAGGTTCTGGCTATTACAAATAACGCTGCTATGAACATAGGTGAACATATGTCCTTGTTGTATGAATGTTCATCCTTTGGGTATATGCCTAAGAATGGGATTGCTGGATCTTTAAGTAGACTGGTTCCCATTTTCCAGAGAAACCACCATACTGATTTCCAAAGTGGCTGTACAAGTTTATACTCCCACCAACAATGGAGAAGCATTCCCCTTTCTCCACATCCTCTCCAGCATAAACTGTCATTGGTGTTTTTAATTTTAGCCATTCTGACAGGTGTAAGATGATATCTCAGAGTTGTTTTGATTTGCATGTCCCTGATCGGTAAGGAATTCGAGCACTTCCTTAAGTGCCTTTCAACCATTTTAGATTCCTCTATTGAGAATTCTCTGACAGAACACCAAATAGACTGGACCAAAAAAACTTCTCCTTGCCATATAATAATCAAAACACCACACATACAGAATAAAGAAAGAATATTAAGAGCAGCAAAAGAAAAAGGCCAAGTAACATATAAAGGCAGACCTATCAGAATTGCACCTGACTTCTCCATGGAAACTCTGAAAGCCAGAAGGTCCTGGATAGACCTAACACTAAGAGACCATGGATGCCAGCCCAGACTACTATACCCAGAAAAACTCTTAATCACTGTAGATGGAGAAAACAAGATATTCCATGACAAAACAATATATATCCACAAATCCAGCCCTACAGAAAATTCTGGAAGGAAAACTCCAAGCCAAGGATGTTAACTAGACTCACAAAAAACATAGGCAATAGATAATGTCACTTTACCAAAAGCCAGAAATAGGAGAAAAACTCACACAGAATACCACAACCAAAAACAAATCCAAAACAAACATGAATCAACAATCAATGGTCATTAATATCCCTTAATATCAATGGTCTTAACTCACCTATAAAAAGACACAGGCTAACAGAATGGATAAAAAGACAGAATCCATCCTTCTGCTGCATACAAGAAACACACCTCACCTTCAAAGACAGACTTTACCTCAGAATTAAGGGTTGGGAAAAGATTTTCCAATCAAATAGCCCCAAGAAGCAAGTGGATGTAGCTATCCTAATATCTAACAAATTAGACCTCAACCTAAAATCAATCAAAAAGAGATGAATAAGGCCGTTTCATATTCATCACAAGAAAAAATCCATCAGGATGAAGTCTCAATTCTGAACATCTATGCACCAAATACAAGGGCACCCACGTTCATAAAAGAAACATTACTAAAACTCAGTAAGACCTCACACAGTTATAGTGGGAGACTTCAACACCCCACTCTCACCACTGGAAAGGACTACCAGACAGAAACTTAACAAAGACACAAAGGATCTAACAGAAGTTATGACCCAATTGAGTTTAATAGACATCTATAGAACGTCCCATCCAAACACAATAGAACATACCTTCTTTTAGCACCACATCGAACCTTCTCTAAAATCGACCACATACTCAGCAATAAAGCAAACCTCAACAGATACAAAAAAAATTGAAATAATCCCTTGTGTCTTATCGGACCACCATGGCTTAAAATTAGAATTCAACAACAACACAAATTGCAGAAACCCCACAAATTCATGGAAATTGAGCAATGCTCACCTGCCTCACTCCTGGGTAAAGGAAGAAATAAAGAAATAAAAGACTTCCTAGAATTCAATGAAAATGAAGACACAAGATACACATACCTATGGGACACTTTGAAAGCGGTGCTAAGAGGAAAGTTCATAGCACTAAGTGCCCACATGAAGAAAATGGAGAATAGCCACTATAGAGAATTAACAGAACACCTGGAAGCTCTATAACAAAAAGAAGCAAACTCACCCAGGAGGAGTAGACGACAGGAAATAATTAAATTGAGAACTGAAATCAATAAAGTGGAAACAAAGAAAACAATAAAAAAGAATCAATGAAACAAAGAGTTGCTTCTTTGAGAAAATCAACAAGATAGACAATCCTTTATCCAGCCAGCATCCTTTTTCTATTAAGGTCTTGGTAGAAAATACTTTGGTCCTTGGAGGCTCTGCTATCTCTGTGGGGAAGACTCAGCCCTGTCACTGAGACAGGAAAGCAACACCAGAAGGTGGATAATAAGAGTTTGACACAACTTTTACTTATAAAGCCAGAGTGGATTTGGCCCGCTCCTATGGTTTTTCTATCCTAAAGGAAATCACCCCTGGAAGGCTGTCCGACTTCTGATCAGCCATGTCCCTCCCATTCACTGACCCTTGTGGGCTGGGGCATGAGTCCTAGATTGGCATGGGCATTGCTCAGGAGTGTCACTCAGGAATCTAGACTCATAGAGATATCATGTGAGCATAAATTTCCACAAATGACCCTGAAAATGATGTATTTATACACAATTATAGAATCAATCATGGGGATAGTAAAAATTACCCTGTTTAAAGGTTTTTCCAGGCTTTTTTGCCTTATGTTATGTGTATGAATGTTTTTCCTACATGTGTGTGCAATGCTGGTGCCTGTAGAGGTCAGAAGAGGGAGCTAGATCCCCTGGCACAGAGTGTTGTGAGCCACCATGGAAACCAAACCTGGGTCTTCAGCCATCTCCCTAACTCTCTTTTTAAAGCCTCCTTCCAAAAGCAGCATGCATGCTTCCATTTATACTTCACTGTCTTAAAGCCTGGGTTAACGGTGTTGGCATGTAACCCCCAGCTATTCTAGAGGCTGGGGCAGGAGGATTGCATGTTCAAGTCCTGCTCAGCCTACCTACTAAGGAAGACCCTGTCCACTGAAAAGACAGGTCAGTGGTAAAGCATTGCTTATCAGGCACAGGACCCTGAGTTCTATTCCCAGTGCTGAAAAAAAGTAGTACTGGGCTGGGTGGATAGCTAGATTGTTAAAGAATTTGCCTTGTAAGCCTAAGAGTTCAACCCCCTGAACCCACACATTAAAAATAGGCATAATAGCTCACTCTCTCAATCCCAGTGCTACAGAAGCAGAGTGTTGGGTCCCTGGACTCATCTGCCAGTCAGCTTAGCCTGCTTGATAAGCTTCCTACCAATAAAAGACCCTGTCTCAAAAAAGAAAAGGCTGAGGCTAGAGAGATAGCAGTTAAGAGTTTGTTGTTTTTGTAGATGACCTGGGTTCAGTCCCAGCACTCACATGGTGCTCACAATTGTCTGTAACTCCAGTTCCAGGGGATCTGATGGAGGCCTTCTTCTGGTCTCCATGGGCATCAGGAACTTATGTGCTGTTCATACTTACCTGCACACAAAACACTCATTGTACTGACTAGTTTTATGTCAACTTAACACAAACTAGAGTTGTAAGAGGAGGGAGCTTCAGTTGAGAAAATGCCCCTAAAAGATTGAGCTGTAGGCAACCCTGCAGGGCATTTTCTTAATTAATGATCAATGGGGGAAGGCCCAGCCCATTGTGGGTGGTGCCATCCCCAGGCTGGTGATCCTAGGTTCTATAAGAAAGCAGGCTGAGCAAGACAATGAAGAGCAAGCCAGAAAGCATCACTCCCCAAAGGCCTGCATCAGATCCTGTCTCCAGGTTCCTGCCCTGTGTGAGTTCCTGTCCTGACTTCCCTCAGTAATGAACAGCAATGCTGAAGTGTAAGCCCAATAAACCCTTTCCTCCCTGGCTTGCTTTTGATCATTGTTTCATTGCAGCAATTGAAACCCTAACTATAATGCTCATACCCATAAAGTAATTCCCAGAGTAAGAGTTCCTTGCTATTAGCAACAAAATGCTGACCTTGGTCTCATCGTAACTCACCTGGGCTACTGCAAGAAAACCTCTAGGAATGTTCTTGTCTCACTGCCTCTTCCAATACTGCAGAGAAGGGAACACCAAGTTCCAACAGGCCAGAGTTAATGTAGAGCTGAATTAGGAATTCAGATTCTGGCTGGCCCCAGAGAAGCCTGATCTTCATGGAAGCAGGGTGACATGAACATGGCCACACAGAGTGAGCTTGGAGCCAGTCTGTATGTCAAGTCTGAGCCCCACATTGAGAGATTATAGGCAGAAACTAAAAGGTGTTTTCTTGGGGTTCTGTGAATTACAAGCCAGAAGTGGAAATATAGGTCTTTGGCTTCAGTGCCTTCTGGGCAGTAGAACGGGACCTCGGTTTGCTGGGATGGTAATAGCTACAGGAAGGGCTGAAAGATTATTCATAAGCAAGTGTAAGACACTGTGCCTAAAAGTCAGCAATGATGGAGGAAAGATACAGGCCACTGTCCTGGACCTACACAGATGGAGGCAGTGGGTCCTGGAAGTGTGGGTATTTCCTACAGTATCAGGCAGAACTGGTAAGCAGAACCACCAAAAAGAGACACCTTGGAAGGAAGAGAATCATTCCACAGCCCCCAGGGTGGGTCAGCAAGTTGGAGACATAGGAGGCTCAATGCCAGTCCTGAGGAAGGAAACAGCCAGTGACCCATCCACGGGGAAAACTCTGTCTACTCAAGGGAGAGCCAGTCTTTAACTGGGTGGTGCCACAGTTGGGAGAACAATCTGCTTTACTTGGGTTTTGATAAATCAATGTCATCCGGGCACACACTCAGGATAATGTTTCAGGTATCTGGGCTTCCAGCTGTGCTTCCATGTAAAAGTAACTGTCACCCAAAGTAAACACACTTAGCCATATGGGTGACAATGGGGGTGGATTCACACACCATCCCAACAAACTTGTGAGTTCAGTGTGACAAAGTCAAAAGAGGAGATTAAGATAATTGCCTGAGGTTGCAGCTAGTGGAAAAGTCAGGATGAACACCCAGGACTTCATGCATCAGTCAGTAATTTCCAGAGTCATATTTCCTTGCTTTTACCAACAACAAAATTCAGATCTTGGTTTCAACTTGTTTAGTTCACTTGGGCTACTGTAAGAAAAACTCTTAGCTAAGCAATCTCTACACCTTAATATTCTAAGCTCCTTGAAGAGAGTCAAGGTGACAGCAGATTTGGTGTCTGGTAGGAGTTCATTCCTTATGGATGGTGCACCCACACACACACACACCGCCACAGCATCTTCTAGGGTGAAGGCACCAAGCTTAGCCTCCCCCAAAGATCCCACCTCCCGATGCCATTACCTTAGTAACACACAAGGTTGATGGGAACACAAATGTTCAGACCGTGGCAAATCTTGACTCGAGTGAACAAACTATTTTAAATACTAGATTTGTATCTTACAAATATTTGTATTGCTTTGGATAGTTTGAATAATTTAAAATCCCTCAATACTTTTAAATATAACAAATGGTATATCCATACTTTAATGTAGGCACATTATTTCCGAGACTCAATATTAAGAACATAACCGTAAGTGAAGAAGATTCTGAACAAAAAACCCATACTTGGAAAACTGAATGTGATATTGGTTTTGATGATATTCAGTTTTCACTGTAAATGTTTTAGGAGAAATATGGCAGGGATATGTAAAAATAGAAATCAGACAGCTACATGATAGCATTTTTGTTTCAGATGATATATCACAAATTAAGCTTTCTAAAGAAGGAGGAGGAAGAGGAAGAAGGAAGGGGGAGGAGGGAAAGGAGGAGGGGAGGAGGAGGGTGAGGAGGAGGGAGAAGGGGGAAGATGGAGGAGGAGGAGACAGAGGAGGAGGAGAAGCTGCTATGAATTCTCCCAGGCATGTCCCAGTTCAGAACGCCGGTTTATCCCTGTGCGGATTGCTCCACAGCCCTGCACACCCTCACGAGAGACTGTGACATCTGATGCCTGGTTTGGCATGCTGACTCCCCACAGGGCTAGTCTTCCCCCAGTGATCACAAAGTGGCTGTAGCAGCTCCAACTCTCACATTCTCTCAGCTCCAAAACTCAGGGCCTGGTTCCCAAATGTTCATTTGTTTGTGAACCAATAAACAATGTATCCAGAAAGGCTGAACAGTCAGAGCTGAAGGAGTGGAGACAACCTTGTGCTATGCTACAAGGACTGATACTGGGGGAAAGGTGCCCAGACAGGAGTGAGTACTGTCAAGAATGCAGACCGGGGTGTGGTGAGTGGGGACATTAATGGCTAAGAGTAATCATTTTCCTTCCCGAATCCTCTTCTGTGGGGTTGCTCTGCATGGGTGAGTCCTGTGTCTTCAGGCTATAAGGAAGGGTGGCACAGCCCCCAGAGTCAGAGGACCTCTCATGAGTCATTCTATCATTCCCTTTCCCACACAAAGTCACTCATTTTTTCTTGCTCATGCTGGCTCGATGTCTCCTGACTGTCTTCACTTCCCTCTGCTTGTAAAGCTCCTTCCTGCTTAGATTTTAATAAGTTCCAACCCTACTCTCTTCGAGATGCTGGCTGGGAGATCCCCTCCTCACCTGCCATTGTTCCTGTCTCGCCAACATTCCTACACTGAACCTGACCTCTAACACAATAGGAATAGGATGTTTAGGCAGTGGGGAGCCTATTTGTCCCTGTGAAGACACAGTGTTTATTGTCCCTTTCTTCTGAGGACACAGTCAGGTCAGCAGGCTCCATTTTGGAAGCAGAGATCAAGCCCTTGCCAGACACACTGACTCGGCTAGTGCTTCGGCCTTACACTTCCCAGCCTCTGGAAAAACTGTGAGCTATGTTCTCACAATATTTTGTTTTAGCAGCAGGGAGAAGCTAAGACCATCCTCGACACCCCAGCTGATCCAAATCCTCACAGTGGTACACACCTGTTATGACATCTCCTGTTCTCATGTAGACACGGAATGCAGAGCCATTTGTGTTGGCAGCTTATTCCCCTTTCTAGTATACTAGCTCCATAAGGCAAGTCTGTTTCCTATGTGGTCCAGTGCCAACGCACTGTGAACACTGGGCATTTGTAGGACTATACTCAATTAAGCATCCAGATATACATTAGTGCCCACAATTCTCCATCATGAACCCAACATTGGCGCAGATGAGATAAGAGGATCACAAACTTGGAGTCAGCTTGGGCTATGTAGTAAGACCTTGTTCCAAAACAAATCAAGGGGACTGGGAATGTAGCTCAGTGGTGGCATGCTTGCCTAACATGTACAATGTCCTGCACTTGACTCCCAGCATTGCACAAACCAGGTGTGACAGGGTGTAGCTGTAACCCCAGAATTCAGGAGTGGAGGCAGAAGGACCAGAAATTCTAAGTCATCTTCATCTATATAGCTTGTTTAAGGCCTGACTAGCCTACCCAAACCACTGTCTTAAAAAATAAAATCCAGGCAGTTTCGGAGGCATATGCCAGTATGAGATATGCTGAAAAGACAGAGGCAGGAACATCACAAATTTGAGGCCAGCATGAACTAACCCTTTTCCATTGGAGCTGAAGAGATAGCTCACCAGTTGCTGCTCTTAACAGAGGACTCAGGCTCAGTTCCCAGCACGCAAGTGGTTGCTCACAGTCCTCTGGAATTCCAATCCAGAGGATATGATGCTCTCTTCTGGACTCTGAGAGCACTGCATGCATGTGGTACACACATCCATACACATAAAATAAAAATAAATCCGATGTTGCATTACTTAATCATTACTTTCACTACTATTATTATTCAATCTTTAATAGGTATGATAAAAGTTGGTTATGTCTAAAAACAAAAAAACAAAAACAAAACAAAAAACAAAAAAAACAGGGCTGGGCATGGTTCTACATGCCTACAAGCCCAGCACTGAGAAGGTGGAGGCAGAATTGCTGTGAGTTCCAGGCCAGATGAGCTGTACAGTGAGTAACAAGCCAGCAGGGGTTATGTAGCAAGACCCTGTTTTGAAACAAAGAAGGGCAAAAAGGTAGTAAGGAAAAATAACATGTATTCTGATGGATCCCCATGTGGAAAGCTGATTGAAATGTAGATAGCAGGCTTTTCTTGGTGGTTAATTCTGCCCCAGATCCTGCCTACACTCCTTGGAGCTGGATCACTGCTAACTTGAGAAAGCACAGGCTAAGGCTGATATTTATAATTCTTAATTACAATTGCTTTGCTGGTTTTATGTGCATCTCCGATCACTTAAGCTCAAAGCTGACTGACAAATTGTGCTGTCTGCCTGTTGGTCAGTGATTTAGTCAGGCAACCTGCAGCTTGCACCAGATTGATGAGCAGCTGTTAGTCCTGTTCTGGGATGTATTGTTTTCTTGATGTAGGTCCCTTTTTGCTGCTGAATGGGTGGATGGGTAGTTTCGTCTTCTCCAGTGATGTTGTGGACAGTCTGGAAAGTCACTCCTGTAACTGCACAGGCACCTAAAGAACCTCATCACCCACTGTCCCAGACCCAGCATCTGATGGAAGGAAGGGCAAGATGGGTTTCCTCACAAGACTAGGCTCACTGCTGTCTCTCAGGCCCACCCTGGTATCCTAAATATAGCTGTCCAAACAAAACCTGTCTAACTTGAAACACCAAGGGGCTCTCTCTAGAGCATTTTAGGCTAGTAAAAGTGGCATGTGAGCATAACAGACTTACCCACAGCCCTGGGGGCTTGTGTGATTCTGAGTCACCATTCTTAGTCACACATTCTTCCCTGCCATGTCCTATAACTATCCCCCTCAAACCTAGAGCATTTCTAAAGTTATTATCCATATGTCTTCAGCTGTGCTTAGCTCCCTACTCCATCCAACAACTTACATTTCATTATTTCTCCAGTTCAAGGTTTCATGGTCTCTCAGGCCTGAATACAGAGGCCAGGAAAATAGAAGTGGGGCATAGCAACTACTTTATTGAAATATAATTCACATATCAGGCAATTTGCCCACTTAAGCACACAATTCGATGACTTTAGAAACATTAATAAAGTTGTGATGAATGATATGAAATATAAAAAAATGACCATTTTGTCTGTTTGTGTGAAGCAGAGTGTCACTACATAGCTCCAACTCAGCACTGAACTTGCTTTATCCTTCTGCCTCAGTCTCCTGAGCACTAGGACCAGTCACATAAACCATCCATGTTAACCATTTTTAAGTGTCTAATTAGGGGCTCTCAGTATATTCACAGCACTGTGTAGTGCTTTCTCAAGTGAGCAGTGACCCATCATTTCCAAAACTATTTCATCACCCAAATAGGAATTCCATAACCACTAAGAATAAACACACCCCAGACATACCAATCCCCTCCCTCATCCCCAGACACACCAGTCTCCTCCCCCAGCCCAGAGAAGCTTCTTAGAAACAGATAGTGGCTTTGTGGCTTTTCCCTATTCTGTGTGTCTGTGTAACTAAAATCCTGTAACATTTGTTCTGTGGGGTCTGATTTATTTTCTCCACTATGGTGTTTTCAAGACACATCCATTGTTATAAAGTGTGCCAGAACCCCATCCCATTTTATCGCTAATAAATATTTCTTTATATTAATTTTCATTCTAAGTATCCATTCATCTGTTGGTAGATACTTGGGTTTTAATATCTTAAAGTCATTGTGAATTATATTGAAATGAACATTTGGATGTAAGTATTAGAGTTTCTGATTGCACAGTTTCCATAGTACCTACAGTAGGATTGCTGGTCACCTCAGTTTCCAAAGTACCTACAGTAGGATCAAGGGTCACCTCAGTTTCCATAGTACCTACAGTAGGATTGTGGATCATCTGTTAACTCCAGATTTTACTTCTGGAGGAAATGCATAACTGGTTTCCTGGAGTCTGAACATTTTACCTTCTTTCTAGTATGCAAGACTCCTGATTTCTGAAAAATCTCTGCCTCTCCTCTCTCTCTCTCTCTCCCTCTCTCTCTCTCTCTCTCTCTCGTTCTCTGTGTGTGTGTGTGTGTGTGTGCTCCATCTCTCTTACACATATGTGTGCACGAGCACACACACACACACACACACACACACACACACACACACACACACACTCCTCCCCTCTCATGTTGTTTATTTGGGTTTTTAAGATTTTACTTTATGTGGGCATATGTGAGCCTCAAATATGGATTTGTACCATGGGTTCACTCTGAGGCCATTCTCTTCATTTCTGACCTGGGGACAAAATGATTTCCCGAATGAAGTTGGGAGTTGAGACTGGTGGAAACACTGAGCTAGACACTGAGGACGGACAGGCACTGATCAGTGCTCCTGGCATCTTAGCCTTTGGGAGCCCACTGGCAGAGTACTCCCCTAGCTTGCTTGGTTCGATCTCAGCACTATGTTGACCAGGAATAGAGGCACATGTCTAGCAAAAGGAAAGCAAAGGCAAGAGGATTAGAAGTTCAAGATCAACTTCAACTGCAGAGCCAGTTTGAAGTCAGTCTAAATACAGGAGACCCTGTCTCAAGAACAATAAATAAGACTGGAACAAATTCTAATGGAGACGAGGGTGAGATGCCTTTCCTGGAACTGAACAGTAAAATTGCCAGTCAAACTCAGCCGCCTCTGGCCGGCTCTGCCTATCTCCGTGAACTCTAATGATTATTATTCTACCTTTATTATTGTCTGTGAATATATTTTTCTTGATTTGTCCATTAATCATTTCCAACTCTTCCTGTGTGACCCCCCCACCAGAAACTCTGACTCCTGGTCACACCATGTTGGTTATTTAGTTCTGACTTTACACACATTGCAATCCCCTTATGAGGAAAACACCAAGTTTCATCTTGTAGGTTCATAGCGAGAAGACAACAGTGTGGTACCAGGTAAGATGCAGGCAACTGCAGAGGAGCTGGAGTGATGGGCTGGTGTTCAGAGCTTAGGAGGAGGTCATGCATGAGTAGGCTACATTCCCCGATGTGTGTCAAGACATACTAACTAACCACTGAGCATCTCTAACATATGGCTCCACCCACTCACTCTCCGCTAGTTCATTTTTTGGACTCTCAGGCACACAGTGTTCTGCTTGCTTAGAATGGAGAGTCTTGTCTACAGATGAATTTCAAGCCCATAAAAGGTCCTATAGATCACCCAAGAGTGTTTCATCACTTCCTCCTCTGATTCCCACCCCACAGCTCACAGTGTGGTCCAGGAAAAGGACATCAGAACTGCGAATGAAGACTTCCCAGTTCTGGGCTCTCAACACCTCATCATCTGTATTACATAACTCTTAGGGAAAGCACACAGCTTTAATTGTATAGCATGGATCATGACAGATTGCTCGGGCTTTTTGACATCATTTTTTTTTTCAGTGTTTGCTCCTCTCCAAGATCAAGGAAGCTAATTATGTGCAGGTGGGGGCCAGGTGCAGCTATGTGCACTAACTCCAGAGGGCCTACTTAGAGAGAGAATGGTTTTGCCGGAGAGTTCTATCTTTGAAAACTCCGCTCTCTTGGCCCTTTTTAATAATTATTCATTTCTCTCTAAGTGCTCCCCCATCTTCATGCCAACTAATGAGCAACTGAAGTTCTAAGGGAATGGGACCAGATCTGATAAGGAAGAGAGCTCCTTGGCAAACTGGTCTGTCATTCTTCACAGCCTCTCAGGAAACATACAACATGTGGCTTCGTGCTTTAAATCACGGTCATCCAGTGCTATGTGCAGACCGGATGACAGCTTCATTTCGGGCTTAGAAAGGACACTGTGCTTGTTGAGGAAATGTCTTTCCTGTTACTGAAAGTAATCGAGGTGCTAAGGTAGGCAAGGTGTACACACCTGTAATCCCACAGTCCAAGGAGTGGTTAAACCAGGCATGGTGGTACACACCTGTAATGCTGCAGTCCCAGGAGTAGCTAAACCAGGGATAGTGTTTCACACCTGTATTGCCGCAGTGCCAGTAGTGGTTAAACCAAGCATTGTGGTTCACATCTATAATCCTGCAGTCCCAGAACATAGAAGGTCAAAGTCATTCTCCACCACTTAGTGAGTTCTCTTCATTGATAGCCTGAGCTACATGACCATCTCAAAAAAACAGAAAGAAAAGAAAAAGAAAGAAAGAAAATAAATTAGCATGCGCATGCACATGCTTGATGCCTCTGAATCATACAGTTAGAAATGACTTAGATGGTGTATTTTGTGGGTGTTTTAGCACAAGTTATTTAAAACAAAACAAAGAATTGTCACCATTTCTAACTTCCCAGAGTGGGATCAGTAGCTAGAGCACTGAGGCCTGGTGGTCACTCTGTTGAAACCCTGTCTACATCACTAATAATAGCCCATGTTAAACAACCCCACTGTGATGCAATGTGAGGCATGGTAGCATGTAGAAAGTGTCCTTGTTCTGTAGTCCAGTGTAGTGATATTAGGCTTGAATCTGCTGTAAGTGTTCCTTCGTGGTCTTCTGGCAGTGTGCACTATACACAGGTCTGTATTAGGAGAGGAATTGCTGGGTCATGGAATTGGGACATGTTGAAATCCATTAGATAGAACGAACTGTATTAACAACTTTGCTTGTCTCTGGAATGCCTGACAGAGCAACTCATCAGTGAAAGGATATGGTCTCATTCGCAGTTCAGGGGTTCAAGCCCATCCTTGTAAGGAGAGAATGGTGGCTGTGGTGGACTCCGTCTGTGACAGGAGGGACTTGTGGCTGATCATGTCATACTGGCAGAAGAAACAGAAACACTGAAACTGGAAGTGAACTGCACTAATCCTCAAAAGACTGCCCCAGGCCAGCAAGATGGCACTGGAGTGCTTGTCATACATCCCCAAGAATCCACATAACAGTAGAAGGAGAAAAGTGACTTCAAAACATAGTACTCTCACCTCCATATATGTCACAGCACACATGCACTGGCACCCTCACATACACACGACAATTTTAAAACAGTTTTTAATATGATAAAATGTAAAAAGCTTGCCTCTAGTAGAGTACATCTGCAAACAAGGCTCTACCTCCTGAAGGACCCACAGCCTCCCATAACAGCTGGGGACCAACTTCAAGCACACTTCACATCGACTACGTAACACAAACTATCCTCTAAGTGACTCAACCAATTCACAATTCTGATCTAAAGATCTGGGAGATTACGATCATGCTGTGTCTTTACTGACCCTAGAGTTGAGGACTGAGAAGGCATGAAACAAACGTCTGAGGAATATTCTATATGTCCAACTGTGGCAGTTTTTGCGTATATGCTCATGTGAACAGCCACTAAGGTAGACATGTGTACTTGGGTGTTTTTCCCCCTTGGGGGCAGCCACCCAGCTCCCAAATAAATACATGGAGACTCACTCTTACTCACGAATGCCTGGCCTTAGCTTGGCTTGTTTCCAGTCAGCTTTTCTAACATAAATTATCCTGTTTCTCTTTACCTATGTTTTGCCTCTGGGATTTTTACCTTTCTTTATTCTATATATCTTTCCTTCCTTCTTACTCCATGGCTGTGTGGCTGGCCCCTGGCATCCTCCTCTCTTTCTCCTCCTTTTCTTGCTCCCTGCCCCTCTTTAGAGCTTTGATTTCTCCTGCCTGCCAGCCCCACCTACTTCTCTCTCCTGCCTACCTATTGACTGTTCAGCTCTTTATTAGACCAATCAGCTGTTTTAGGCAGGCAAAGTAACACAGCTTTACCTTGTTAAACAAATGCAACATAAAAGAATGCAATGCATCTTTGCATCATTAATCAAATATTCTCCAGCATAAACAAGTGTAACACATCTCAAACTAATACTCTATAACACACAGGTAAGTCTGCACAGTGTGTATGTTGGTCCTACTTCAGGGAGACTAGAAAGAACAAGCCAATGATCAAGCATAACGTAGGAACCTTTACTGGCCATTGATTCAAAAAATAAAAATCAGTTGTCGAAAACAGTTTATGGTTGGAAGACTTATTGGATAATAGATGTTATTAAGGAATATTTGTTTATTCATTAATTTATTTTTTAAGACAGTGCCTCACTATATAGCTCTGACCCTCAGGCTAGCCTCCATTTATTTTCTTAGGTACAATTAATTGTAATGTGTTCATGTAGAAAAATAGCTTCATAGGAAAGCATGCTGGGGTCTTTAGTCAGGGGTGAAGGGTCATGGTACATATAACTTAATTTCAAATGGTTCAGAAAGGAGAGAGAGAGAGAGAGAGAGAGAGAGAGAGAGAGAGTTTATTCACACAAAAGTCAAGGTAAGCCAAAGATGGAAAATGCCAGTTATTGTTGGTTCTGTATGATAGATACAAAACTATTAATCATATATTTTTTCTACATATTTTTCATTTATATTTAAAAATGTGTTTGGGAAGAAACATCACCCTAAAGGGCTAGTTTCAAATAAATCACCTAGATGAGCCTGGATAGAGCCTAGGGTCCCTGGTCTCTGGCTCTGCCATCCAGGACACCGCTGCTTCTGATATTCAAAACTGAAATTTGAGTGTTATTTCCTTCTGCAGTGTATCCCAATATGTTCTGTCTGGAATCTCTCTCTCTCTCTCTCTCTCTCTCTCTCTCTCTCTCTCTCTCTCTCTCTCTCTCTCTCTCTCTCTCTCTCTCCCCCCCCCGTATGTGTGTTTGTGTGTGTGTGTGTTTCAGAGAGAGAGATTCAGAGACAGAGAGCTCTATTTTCCAAATCACCACACATTTCCCCCAAATCTACAGTTCCTTCTTTTCACACAAAGGCTAACTTGAAAGCTAAGTAGCCCCGGAGCCCACGGAGCCCAGTGGCTTCTGCCCTAAGCAGGAGAGGACAGAGTAGGGCTCTTGCTTCTGTTTGAGGTCCCCTTGGCCAGCTGCAGCCTCACTAGCACTTCTCCAGTGGCTGGCCAGCTTTGAAGGTTTACTTTCAATTAAAAAACAAAAGAGGAAGAAAGAAAGAAAGAAGTCAAATCAGCAGCTGTCAGGACACCAGTGAAATTTATTCAGGGTCAAAGGGGAGCATGGCCGGGAGTGACTGCCCGAAGGGAGCAGGGAAGGAAGCACAGAGCCACCGCGAGAATTCCTCCTGGCAAGGTCAGCCAGCACTGGGCATGTCCTTCTGGGGAGGCTGGATGTGCTCAAAGGGAAAAGGAGGATGCTTCAGGCACAGACTTGCAGGGTGGGGGCCGGTGGAGGCTGTGGGCAGGGCCTGAAAAGCTGGGCTTATTAATCAGAGGAAGCCAGGCCTGAGGGATCAAAACATGACTGATTTTTAAATTGCTTCCCCATTCAAAAGCTGCTGTTGCCCACCTTCAAATGTGAGGAGGGGTGAGAGGTTGCGTCCCTAGGGGATGCCGCCGGCCCCGAACCAGGCGGAAGACAGGCAGTGTGCAGGAGCAAGGCTGTGCTGGGAAGAGTGGGTCCAGTGTGGACTCCAGCTCTTTTCATTTCCTGCCTCACTTCCTACGCGGCTTCAGACACGTGACACACCAGCGTGCAAACTGATGCCAGGGACCTTCTAGAAATTTCTGAACTTAAGCTACAGGAATGGGTGGTTGTTTATTTTTTAATTGTCCCTCTCTGGCGTGTGCACTCTGTCTACTCAGTGTCAAAGCAGTTGGAATATAGAAATGAGTATGGCTTCTGTGTTCAAGCCACTTCCTCCAGGCGTGGCAATTATTACAGCTGACCCCTGGGTGCTGTGTAGTCATCACGAAGGCCGGACTGTTTATACAGAATACCCCCTTCTTTGTTCCCAGGTTTTCTTCCCTCCAATACAAACATTTCTCCTTCCCAGGTTGCAGATCAGAACCTCGCAGAATTCCGATAAAGGGAACAGAAACTGATAGAGATAAAATGAAGGCAATTTCGCTAACAGAATCTAGGGCTCTCCCTCAAAATTGTCTATAAATCTGAAAAGCCTGCTGTAATTGTTATTCCTTAGTTTTCTAAAACATCCAAGAGTCCCAGGAATAGGTTCATCTCGTGAAAAATAAATAATACCCACATACTGCAACAGACATATTACTGAAAATGTTAGCATAGATCAATTTCCAACAAAATGTATGGTTTTCCTGTTAATCCCCTTTACAATCAGTGCCTCATAGGACTGGAAGCTCTTGGATAGGGTGCCTACATTTAAATGATATGAACACTTTTTGAGAGGAAAGAAGTTTGACAGAGATGCAAATTTTTTTTTCTAAATTTATGGTGAATGTGTGTGTGGTGTCTGTGTGTGGTATGTGTGTATGTGGTGTGTAATGGGGGTGTGTGTTGGGATGCTTTGATATGAATTATGGTAAAGGAAAAGGTGCCCAGAGCAAAAGCAGAATCAGGGGCCCACATCCCTGTGCCCCCCCCCAGGACCCTCAAGTGTATAGCATCAAATAAAGACTTAAAATGAGGCTAAACTCTCAGCATGAAAGACAATGAGAGCTTGGGAATTTTTCCACTAAGAGCTGCTTTGCTTCTTGGGGGTTGAGCTTGGACTAGAGCTGACTGCAACACCTACTTTAAGCAGGAGGCATCACTTGTGAAGCAGAGACAATCCTTGAAAATCCTGTTTGTAAGAAGGGGCTTGAAGTCTGAGGATCTGGAGTTTACTGCGGCTCTGACTTTGAAGGGCCCAGTGCTTCTGCATGTGTTTTAACATGACAGACAGATATGCTTGAGGAGATCACGCAAATGTAGGCGAAGGAAGAGAAACACCAATAGGAAGAGTGTGAGAAGATGAGAATTAGTCACTTTCGGTGCATTTTTTTCAAAGAAAGGCTTTTTAAAGGTTTTGGAAACCCTGGAGTGCAATGATTTTTAAGCCATTCCTTTCTAATACTGTTTTAAAGAAAGTCTAGCAAATGACCCCAATAAAATAGGTATATGGCAGAGTCTAAGACTCCAAGGGATTTTAGAAGAGTACTTGTGTATGTATTCGGGAAGAGATGTGAGTGCTGTAGTGGATGAGTGTCAGCACACAGTGTGTGTGTGTGTGTGTGTGTGTGTTTGTGTGTGTGTGTCTGTGTGTGTGTGTGTGTATGTCTGTGTGTGTGTGTGTATGTGTGTGTGTGTGTGTCTGTGTGTGTGTGTCTGTGTGTGTGTCTGTGTGTGTGTGTCTGTGTGTGTCTGTGTGTGTCTGTGTGTGTGTGTGTAGTGTGGTGTGTGTGTGTCTGTGTGTGTGTATGTGTGTGTGTGTGTGTGTGTCTGTGTGTGTGTGTCTGTGTGTGGTGTATGTGTGTAGTGTGGTGTGTGTGTGTCTGTGTGTGTGGTGTATGTGTGTAGTGTGGTGTGTGTGTGTATGTGTGTGGTGTGGTATGTGTGTGGTGTATGTGTGTAGTGTGGTGTGTGTGTGTGTGTGTGGTTAGTGTGTGTAGTATAAAGTGTGTGTGGTGTGATATGTGTATGGTGTCTTGTGTAGTGTGTATATATGTATGTATGTGGTGTGTGTGGTTTATATGTGCATGCTGAGTGGATATGGGGTATGGGGAATGGGTGGGGTTAGACTAATATGGGGTAGATGCGTGTAACTATGTGCACTTGGTTTGTGTGTGGTGGTGGACCTGCAAGTGAAGAGAGGCAGGCGAGTGCCGGGAGACTACCTCTCTGTACCTTAGGAAAGCACCCTATGGCAGCGTGGACTTCTCATGGGGCAAACATAGAGTTTATATCACCTTAACTGACTTGAGTATAGCTGAATGGAAATATTGAGATATAAGGGCTGTTATCAGATTTCCTTATATTGTAACACACAACTCTTACCAGCATATTCAGTGATTATATGGACAGAAGCTAGAAAAATCACGTGTACCTACTGCCATCTGGTGGAGAACACAGAGACTGCAGATGAGGCTAGAAGATTTTGGATTTTGGGTTTTGTTGACATGGCTAGGTTTTGATTTGATTCTCTTGACTCAGTGTTATTGCCCTCGTCACTGTCATTGCCAGATAGCCTATTTCTCAGCCACCACCTTCTGAAAGTCCTAATGATCAGCTTCCCTTTGTGGAAGGAGTAGTGAGGGAATCACCTTAGTGCTGAGACGCAATGTGGAAGGAAGCTTCAACACCTGGGCTCTGCTTTCATAGCCACCGTACGTGAACTTCGGCTGTGTAAATGGTATCCTTGACACCTCCCTTCATAGCCTTGTCTATGTGGTTTCCAGGAAACGACTTGAAATCTTTGCCAAGAAATAGCACCTCTAATTGGCTGCCAGAAAAGAGAGAGACCCACAAAGGGCAGCGCTGGCAGGACGGTTATGGGGGCACTACTCTCTCTCGTAGCCCTCCAAGATCACTATTAAATAAATGATTGATCCACCTGGGCACACATTCCTATTTATGTTCCTGATAGCTCTGTGACAGATAAAGGCAAGGACTCTCTGACACCATTGCCAGAGGATGAGCCTCGCCCAGCTAATAGCTCACACCAGCACATTTTCCTCAGCCCAGGGAACGGTGTGGAGATGTAGCCCACAAAACTCCAGACCATAAATGTGAAGCCAGGGAAACAAAACCCAGAAGTCACCATCAAAATCAAACCAATTAAAGTCTGGAAACAAGAGGCCAAGAAAAGCAGAACAGCCAATCAATCATCCGTTCGTCCCCTGGGCCATGACCTGGATATCCTGGGCTGGGCACAGAGGCAGAGAGATGCAGCAATAATTTAAAAACTATGTGCCTTCTGGGTTCCAAGAAACACCCTGTGGGTACTTCCTGTGGGAAAATGTACATCCTTTTGGATCTTTCTCTTGACTATTAGAAACTGTAAATAATACTATACATCAGAAAAATGTTTCAACAGATATCTGAAATTTTTATGCTGGAATCTTCATTAATGTGCAATTGCTCATGGCCTCTACTGAGAACAGGGAACAGGCAGTATAAAAATATGAAACTAGAGATTAAGCAGATTTCCCCACAAATCTTTTGACAGACCCATTCACCAGGAACTAAAATGGTTCCCCAGTAAGCATCTAAGCATATAAAGAAATGACTACAGGGACTGGATAAAAGCACTTGGCATACAAGCCTGCTAACCTGAGTTTTAACCTCAGAACCTATGTTAAAAAGCCAGATACAGGAGTATGTTGTGGAATATTTTGATCACACTCTGACACTCCCAAGACTGCTCAATAAAGTATACCTTGAATCAGGTCGCAGAGCCATCAACTAGCTGACTAGAATTGGCCTTAGAGAAGCCATAAATTTGGGTAGAGAAGACACTCAGGAAGGGACTGGAGTTTGAGCTTCCTCTTGATTCTGGGACAACAGAAGAGACACTCCTTTTGCCGTGTATCCAGCCAAAAAGGTCAGCTAGTTGGTACTCAGCCTCTCTGAGCTAGCAGTTTTACCCTAGCCTTTGACTTCTGAGTCTTATTGATAAATAGAACGATAGAGACCTAATTTAAACATACATATTGTGGCCATGCCAGAGCCAGGGCTGTGGTACCAGGACCCTGCCAGCCTGCAGCCTGGGGGGCCAAAGGGTGGCCCAGGATAATTAAAGTATCAGTAGATTCATGTGCAGCCTCCAAACCAACAGAAAACCATCAGGACTATACATCTGTAATCCCAGAACTCCTAGGGTGAGATAGAAGGTGGAGACTAGGAAAACAGAGGTCTGGAAATGCAGAGCAGCAGCAAAGAGAGAAACCCTGCCTCCAGGAGGTGTGTGGGAAGGACTTTGTAAACTGTCCTCTGAAGTCCACCTGGACTATTGAGCCATGGCACATGCACACATGCACAGCTGGTTCTTGGGTTGTAGATCTGACTGGAGGAGGCAACCTGAAGAACGAAAGATGGTAACTGACCGAGAGATGTGCATAGCTCCCTCATGCTTCCTGTATTCCATTGCATAATGCAACCCCACCCCCTACAAGCATGTCCATCCCCCATTATGTCGTGTAATTTATGGGAGGAATTCTGAAACCAATTATTCCTACTCCTAAATCTCTTAGCAATGAATGTGCTCCTGGCACAGTAATGTTTATGTCCCCTGTCATAGCACTCACACAAAAGGAAGTCAGGTGAGTGCCTACTCTTCTCTTCGCCTTGCTGTCAAAAGCCCTGTTTCATACATAGTAGAATGGATGTTTTTCATATCAGTTAGCAATTGTTGACTAACAAGTACTCCAAGATCGTAGCCTTGCCATTGTTTGAAAGACTCTGGCCTACCCAGGCTGGCCTGTTCAGGAAACTGCTGTGTCCACTAGAGACTGACTGGTCTAAGACACCCTTAGTTACAGTTTGATTCTGCCCCATATGGCCTCTCATCCTTCAGAATGTAGCCTGTAGGGCAGTGGGTGTTCATCTAACAGCTGAACAACTTCCAGAAGAGAACAGGTGTGCCCCAACCTCTTGAGGCCTAAGCTCAGAACTGTGTCCCTTTCACCACCTAATAGCAGTGACTCTCAATAAACATGTGTCTGTGGAATACATCCATGCACCATGGAAAAGTGTTTCTTCTTCAAATTCTTACAGAGTGGCTCTCTTACTCTCTAAGTACACATTGATCACTTCCCAACACCTCAGATAAGAATGGGATGATGGATGTGACATTCAAAGTATTGTTATCATCGAGAATTTGCAGCAATTTCCACTTAGTGATGAAATGTCAATGTCTTACATTACAGCATTTGAGTGTGTAGCTATGTTTTCCCCAAAGCCAAGCTGAAGAAATTTCCAATAGAACCACTACATTAGAAACCACATAAAATTAAAATTACAAATCTATAAATGTTGTGATAGCTTACTACTCAGATATTTTAGAATTTATATTAAGTACCTGTCTTGCCACGCAGTGGTGGCACACACCTTTAATCCCTGCACTCGGGAGGCAGGGTCAGGTGGATCTCTGTGAATCTGAGGCCACCCTGGTCTACAGAGTGAGTTCCAGGACAGCCAGGACCACACAGAGAAACCTGTCTCAAATGACAACAGCAACAACAAAAGCTTGTCTTATATAAGGTATAAATGTGTATAAAATCAGGTCCATTTCTGAGCACTCATGTGCTATAAAGATCTTCATATTTTACTGTTTGTAATTAATCGAAGTTTTAAATGGATCTAATGAGGACAACATGTAAGAGCACACATGTATGAAAATGCCATCATGAAACCCAATACCTCATATACTAACCTGAAAATTTAATTTAAAAATCAAAAAGTTTAAAAGATCTAAAGAATATACAAGTGAAGTTATATAAGAACCCCAAGAAGATCCAGAAGCACGGCTGATAAGCTTTATAGAGGTGACAGAGTTAACGATGATCAGATGAAATTTGATGACAACTCCAGCACAAGATTCTGAGAGCAAAAAATGTTTTCTTAAATCCATTAGGCATAGTAGCTGTGCATGTCATCCCAACACTATGGAGCAAAGTCAGGGGATCACAAGCTCCAGACTATCGTGGGTTATGTAATAAAATCATGTCTCAAAAAGAGAAAATAGTAAACGAGAACAAAATACCCTAAAAATGATAAAATATGAATCATCAGTAAAGTTAATCTATACTTAGTGCACAGTAAAAAAAAAACAGACTGAGCCCTGACATGCAAAACACTGGGCAGACTAATTAGTGGCATTAATAAATACAGCAATGTTTTACTAATAATTACTGACATCTTAAGGCTAGAAGTATGTCTCAGCAGACTGGAGTATTGCTCTTTTGGAGGATCCAGGTTTGGTTACCAGCAACCACATGGTGACTCATGATCGTCTGTGACTGCAGCTCCAGGGGGTCCCACTCGTGGCCTCTACTAGGCATACATGTTGCACAGACATACATGCTGGCAAAATAGCCATACACATTTTTTAAAATGTGTACATAATCATCTGCTGGTTGAGTGAATGTCACAGCCAGGGCGTGAATGTCATAGCCAGTGTAATCTGACCATATTGTTCTTTCACCCACTCAACCTTCCTCTCGTCCATATATTCCCACCAAGATAAGTTTTAGGATATATGGTACTTGGGAAAGGAGGGCAGGAAAAAAAATAGGACAAGGTGACCTTTCAAACATGGGTGACTGCTCTGTCCTATAGTTGACAGTTTTTCTACCATGTTATGATGCCTTCCTATTGGGATCATGAAAGTAAAGTCTAGAAATACCCATGGACTAACCCGGGATCTCCCCAACCCTGCTTTTGCCAACTCCAGCCTGAATTCACCTACCCCACAGACCAGAGATCCAACCACTTGCACAGGCCTGCTTGCCTAATGATTCTTTAAGAAATGGTGCTTCAAACTAAACACATTTGTGCAACTAGAAAATGGAAAGCAGACACTGGGGGCTGGAGCAGTGGCTCAGCAAGTAAGAGCTCAAACTACTCTTGCACAGGACCAGTTTGGTCACCAGCACCTGTGTCTTGTGGCTCAGAAGTGCCTGTAACTCCAGCTTCAGGTGGTCTGGCACCCTCTTCTGGCCTCTGAAGGCACCTGCACACACACACACACACACACACACACACACACACACACACACACACACACACACACTGACACTACTGAAGGAAACACTGAACACCGAAAGAATACAGGCGTTTCAGAGTGTTATATCAAGGGATGAGGCCGGGAGGAAGTGAGGACTAAGGGAAGCATCAGTATTTTCACAGCTGTGAATTTGTCACATTCACTACACTGCTGTTGACTAAAGTAGTGTTCCCATTGACAGTTTTTATTAAAGTTTTCAAACATTATATTTTGTGCATTGTTTGTTAGAAAATATAGAGCAAGATGGAAGCTCAAATCCATCCAGATGACATAGAGACTAAAACTGACAGAAGTGATGCTTTTGTCCTCAAGAAGATACGGACTGGTTCTGTGATAGTGTGGGTTGCTTTTTCACACAAAATATTTTCCAGAAAGCTTTCTGGAAACGTTTGTGGCATAAGGGGTACAAAAAGGGATTAACAAAAGAATTGAACCACTGTAGCCAAAAGGCAATGTTGTACCAAACTGATTTGGGGCGCTTCCCCTTGGGATAAGTTGAAAGAACAATTGTAAACAGACAATATGGAGCCCAGCATATGCCAAAAGCAGTCAGGAGGATGGCCAGTGACCGGGCCAATTTTCTGCCTCTGAGCAGCTCCATGTGCTCCCTTTGGTGAAGAGCTAAGGTTTCAGAACGGGAGAAGGAACCCACTTTGAAGGCAGTGATACTGCTATTCATGTGAGTTCTTAAGGACACCAGAAGACTGCTCTTTCTTTGAGGACTTTCTGAATGAAAGGATGTGGCTGCTTCCTTCGATGTAGGAAGAGATGTCCTGGAAGCCACCCCAGCTCTGGGTAAATGTCCAGAGTCACTAGAGGAGGTGGAGATGAAGGCTGCACAGGAGGGGCACCTACTGAGGCTCCCACGCTTCCACAGGCTCCAGTAAATTTTCACATTGAAATAGGCCACTGAAATGATGGGCACCAGAAATTCCAAGAATGATGTGATGGCGAGAATGTACCACTCTGTAACAAAGCCAGGCTCACATTCCTTGATGCTAGTATTGTTCTTCCAGGAGTCCGAAGCCAGAATCATTGGGCCATTTACCAAGAAAGCCAGTATCCAAACAACCACCATCTGAGCAACAATCTTCACAATACTGGTGTGCTGAGCCCTATAAGACACCTACAAGAAACCAGACAAATTAGTTTGTGGTTAATGGGAACACATGGAGCACCACACAGGCATTCACAAGTTCCAAGGATGTGCAAGAGACAGCATGGATTAACATGGTGTTACGGCTTTTGCTCAGACGAGAGGTTGGTGGCAACAGAACCTTAGCCAAGATGAAAGCTTTCTCAATAAATTTCCAGAAAAACCGAAAACCATAAAGTGAAGCCCTGAACACCAGAGCAAGGCCAAGGACACTATCTAAGATAAGAAAGCACTTTTCTCAAAGCCTGGTATGGTGGCAGGAATTTATAGTCCTAGCACATGGGCAATGGGGGCAGGAGGATCCCTGAGGCCTCCTGCCAGGCAGGCTAGCCTAATTGGTGAGCTCCAGGACAAAGGAAGACTCCGGTCTCGAAAGAAGTGGATGGCAATTTTAAGGATGATAGCTGAGATTGTCTTCTAGCTTTTACATATACTTGCATGCACACTTGCACACACATGGCACCTGCTCAACCTGAACACATGCATATACATACATGGAAAAGGTGGATGGTACTTCCGGTCACCACTTGCTTGCATACACAAGTGCATGTGCACATTTATACACATGAAGAAAGAAAGAGAGGAAGAAAGAAAGAAAGAAAGAAAGAAAGAAAGAAAGAAAGAAAGAAAGAGGGGAGAAAAAAGGAGGGAAGGAATTTTTTTCTTACTCTAACAGTTGCTGAAACCTAATACCCCACCACAGTTCTCCAGCTGCAGCCAGCTGCAGCCTAGAACGTGACAGGTGTTCTCTTCAGTGAAACAAAGCAGTCAATGTCAGAATGCATCTGAGTGGACATATTGTGGGATGGTGTTTCATCAATGAAAGCAATGTATCTTTGGGAATTAATATCAATAAACATTTGTAGAGAAGTGTGTGTGGAATATTTTATAGCAAAACCCATTCTTCACCATGGTCACAGTTTTTAAAAGTTTGAAGGTCATGACCTATCTGATACTCAGGAAGAATGTAAATGCATTCTGTCTTTCACACAGGAACTACAGGGTTAGGGTAACAACAGAAATAACTCTTGCACTACTCCCAAGAGACTGTGCAAAAACAGAAAGGCACATGGCTATGCTGGAGAGATGCTATGTGTTTCTGAACATTCCCAGGGCACTTTTGTCTGTAGATGTTTCCGTCATAGTCAAAACTGACAACAGTCCATGTTGAGAGGCATGACTACAGCAATGTCATTGTGTGTGTGTGTGTGTGTGTGTGTGTGTGTGTGTGTGTGTGTGTGTGTGTGTAGTTTTTCTGAGGGTGACAAGGTCAGGCTTCCACAAGAAAAGATGAAGTTGGGTTCTATGAGTGAGTGTTACACTCTGTAATCTTTGTGTCAAACCTGAAATCTTTAAAATGATCTTTGAAAATCTAAAGCCATTGCCGGGCGTTGTGGTGCACGCCTTTAATCCCAGCACTCGGGAGGCAGAGGCAGGTAGATCTCTGTGAGTTTGAGACCAGCCTGGTCTGCAAGAGCTAGTTCCAGGACAGCTTCCAAAGCCACAGAGAAACCCTGTCTCGAAAAACCAAAAAAAAAAAAAAAAAATTTAAAGCCATGTAAAGACCAATCATTCTGTATCAGTAATCAATATCTCAGCCAAGATACCAAATCCAGAGCCCTGCACATGCCAGGAAAGTGTTCAACTACTGAGTTGGATCCTGGTCATTTTCAAGGCAAGAACTCATTACTTAGCTCAGCCTGACCTTGACTTCATTGTCTAGCCCAGACCTCCCTTAAACTTGAGGTCCTCCTATTCTGTCTCCTGCCGTGCATGCCTGACACAGAACTGAGAAGGGCTTTTTGGTTTGCTTGGGTTTGGTTTTATATTTATTTACTTATTATGTGTATAGGTGTTCTGCCTGCATGGATGTGTACCATATGCATGTGTGGTAATCCCAAAGGTCAAAGAGGGCATCGGATCCCCAGGCACCAAAATTACATTATAGATGGTTGTAAGCCACAGTGTGGATACTGGGAACCAAACCAGGCTCCTCTGCAAGAGCAACAGTGCAGAAAGAGGGTTTTGATTGTTTTTATACTGTGGGTGTCAATCTCTCTGAAACTGTGAGATCTGCAAATCTCCTTTCAGCTCAAATGTTCTGGGCTTTCCCATGTCCTCCTCACTTACAGGCAAAGAAGAGCAAGCCATCCCCTCTCGTTCTCTATGGTTTTCTCTGTGAGTTTTCAAACCTCACTGTGTGTGGTTCACATTTTTGAAGAGAAACATGGTGGCCCCTTGACTTAATGCACATGCATGCCAATAGCTTTTAGTAAGAGGAAAATGGGGAATAACTTTTAAAGGGTTTTTTTGTTGTTGTTTTTTCAAGACAGGGTTTCTCTGTGGCTTTGGAGGCTGTCCTGGAACTAGCTCTTGTAGACCAGGCTGGTCTCGAACTCACAGAAATCTGCCTGCCTCTGCCTCCCGAGTGCTGGGATTAAAGGCATGCGCCACCAACGCCTGGCCACTTAAAGGTTAAAAAAAAAAAACTGTAAAGGAATGTGACCCTCCACCATCAAACTGCTGCATTTCTGGGAGTAAGCACAGAAGTAAGCTAGCCAAAATGATACTTACCACAAGCTTCCAGGCACAGCCCGGTCTTTTACCTTCTCCTTCTCGTGACACTAATTAATACATCTCTTGCACTAAGTCTAATGGTTATGAAGATGGGAACAATACCCAGATGGTCATAAAACTGCATTTAGTTTTTGAATTGCTCTGTTCAGCCCTTGTAATGGTATAAGGCAATATGCTAGAGATGCCCTCTCTCGTTCATTATGCATAAGGTCGATTGAGATAATGGACATCCAAGGGACTTGAGAAGAGGATGCCAATCGTGAAGTCTCTTCATCTCTGGGGAGCATGCTTGACAGATGACAGTTCAAGCATTGCTGGAACCCAGACCCAGCTGATTGGAGTGGCCTCTCTGAAATCAATCTCATCATCTACAAAACATTTCATTATTCAGGATATTGCTCCCCGCCCTGCCTCCTTCCCTACCCCAGCTAAAGAACCAAACATTCTGTCAGGCATGTTCCATTTGGGAGACCTGGAGGCCCACTGGGACTTTTTGGTATTAGTAATGAGAAGAGTTCCCATGTTCAACTGCATTGAGTCCCCAAATTAGTTGTATTCCATCCTATCCACAAGTACCTGTGAATGTGACCTTGTTTGGAAATATGGTGTTGACTGATGGAATTAAGTTAAGATGACATCATATTGGACTTTGGGTCACCTTAATTCAATAATGATTGCTGTCCTTATAAGAAGAGGAAAAATAAATGACACATGCCACATTCCCTTCTGATTTCTACCTTTGAACAATTAGCTATTGAGGTCCGTATGGCCCCTGAGCAGCCTGCCACCATTTATTCATCCTCATGTGGAGATTTTTGTCATGCAGCTCACATTGTGCTCTTAGGGAACCTTCCTTTTCCTAGTTTACAGCCTTCACTCAAGGCCACATGATAACAGAGAAATAGTAAAGAGTCTCCAAGCCCAGGATAGCCCACATCAAAAGACAAGAGAAAGGCATGGAAGGTCTTCCTAGAGCCTTCAGAGAGAGGACAGCCCCATGGCAGCCACCCTGGTGTCAAACTTGTAGCCTCCAGAGCAAGGAGAGAGTAATTCCTGCTGTTTTTAGCAACACAGACTGGGCTCTTCACTAATGAGGCCTCCAATGCTATTCTTCATGGTCTAGATTTCATTGTCAAGTTTCTTTCTTCACTGTAGGTAAAGGAACAATCTTCTTGCCCTAGCTTTGTCCTACACTTTAATCCTACTCGCTCCAGCTGTAGTCTATCTCCACTGCTCATCATCTTCATCCAATGCTGGTCCAACCACACAGGACCTAGCTCTTCTGGAAGATACCTCCAGATAACATTGTGGCCATCTGCATTGAAGTTTCATTTTCAAAATTATGGTCTTCCAAATTTCTACTTCCCAGGTCCAGTTCCCTGTTTCCTGGCACCATGTCCTCTACTTAACAGCTACAAGGAAAACTGACTTTCCTACTAACACTGTCTGAGAGTGCTCAGGAGTCTTGTATTTATCCCAACAAAGTACAAGTGCCCTCTTAGCTTCCCTGCCATTGTTCACACAGCTTCACATGTGGGGTCTGTCTTGCACTCAACTCTGTGTTCCTAGGAACAGAGGTCTAGTCCCCTATGTCTTAGGAAATTGGCAGCCTTCACTGCCAGAGAATTCCTTAGACCAAAGTCATAATGAACACACACACACACACACACACACACACACACACACACACACACACACACACACTTCCTCTCTGGGTATCTTTAATCATCTCTTTGTAAGCCCATTTTCTAACTAGATAATGTGCTGTTCCTTTTTTGTGTCCACCGACTTGAGAAAAGGCTCAAAATGTTGGACAACCAATGGAGAAAATCCAAGGAGCCTCCAGAGAAGATTTAAGGGGGTGGGCTGCAAACATGATTCGGGAGTTAAGTGCACTTGTGCCTTTCAGAGGATCCAGGCTCCGCTTATAGATTCCACCTTAGGGCTTCTCACACCCACCTGTAGCTCTAGCTCCAGAAGGATATGAAGCCCTCTGCTGGCCGCCTTAGGCAAGTGCACTCATAAGCATATACCACACAAGATGCATAGACACATAGTTAAAAAATTTTTTAAAGATTTATGAAAATTTTTAAAAGTAACCTTGAGCTGGGCATTTGTGGCTCACACCTTTAATCCTAGCACTCAGGAGGCAGAGGCAGATGGATCTCTGTGAGTTCAAGGCCAGCCTGGCTGGCCTACAGAGTGAGTTCCAGGACAACCTCCAAAGCAATACAGAGAAACCCTGTCTTGAAACCCGCCACCCAAAAAAGTCACCTTGAAAATTTTAAAATACAAATGAGAAATGTTCTGATTTAATGTTACTTTTAAACACATGACTATGCCTAAAGCAAGAAATGTGCTTTTTCCAAAATAACCAAATACACAGAAGTATTTATCGAATAGTGGTTGTCTGCATGTTGTGTGAAGTCCTCTAATTGTGCCTATTCTACTTTTTTCTTTAGTCTTTTCTATTCTTTCCCATTCTATGTTGTTTTAATAAATAAAAAAAGAAAAAACAAAAAACAAAAACCAACTGGGTACAGTCCAACAGACTTCATGACTCGATCCTAGGACAAGTCCAGCCTTGGAGAACTGAAATAATTTGTATCTGCATCATTAACCCAAACATCCCTACTTTCTCTGTGGTTCACCCATACAGACTGCAGTGCATTGACAGGGATGAAGACCACCCCTGGCCAACCTGATCTCCAGAGCGAGTGCCACGGTAGGCTCCACAGCTACACAGAGCAACCCTGTCTCAAGAAAAAAAAAAAAGAGGGCACTTGTACTCCCACCACTGGCAACCAGCAGAGTCAGCTGACGGTCCTGTCCCATCCATTTTACTCATTTTCTTGGCCAAATTGTAGCTCAGCTAGAGACCACATTTCCCAGCTACTTTTGCAGCAAGGTAGCATTATGGGACCAAGTCCCACTAACAAAATATGAGTAGAAATGACAGTGAATCCATACCAATTGTTTAAAAGAAAATTCCATTCCTGTGGGCTTCTATGCTTTTCTATAATAGAAACCAGAGTACCAACAGCCAGATTTTTATCAGGCAGATGGTAAAGGCCTAGAACAAGGTCATCACATTATTGTCCATGAAACATATCTGGCCCACCACTTGTTTCTATAAATAAAGTTTTATCAACAACCAGCCAGTACACTGCCCTCCACACATACTCCATAAGTCATCTAGGGCTATTCTGTGCTACAGCAGAGTTGAGAATACCATAGGCACTACAAAAGTGAAAATGTTTACTATTGGGCCCTGGATTATAAATGTTTGCTGCTCCCTGACCTATAGTGGGCAGGGTCACCCTGTTAATATGGGGGCTAGGAGGTCTCAGGGTGACCTCCTGGAATGGGACTTTCTATCTTTTTCAGACTATTCTGTGAGAGTAAAAGAATTTTGTCTATTAAAATACTGATTGAGAGGGGGCTGGAGAGATGGCTCAGAGGTTAAGAGCACTGACTGTTCTTCCAGAGGCCTGAGTTCAATTTCCAGCAACCACATGGTGGCTCATAACCATCTATAATGAGATCTGGTGTCCTCTTCCGGCCTGCAGGCAGACATGCAGGAAGAACATTGTGTACAAAATAAATAATAAAATCTAAAAAATAAATCCATAAAAAAATACTAATTGAGAGGGTGGAGAGATGGCTCAGAGGTTAAGAGCACTGGCTGCTTTTCCAGGGGTCCTGAGTTCAAGTCCCAGCAATACATGATGTATGGTGGCTCACAACCATCTATAATGAGATCTGGTGCCCTCTTCTTTAAATAAAATAAAACACTGCTTGAGCAGCGGTATTTTAGAATCTCTTTGTTCCAACAGTTTGTCTTTTATTTAATCTAAATTTCTTGCCATGTTGTGTCCTCCCAGGCAGGAGCTTCCAAGTCCTCTCAACCAGCACAACATTTGGTCAACAGTTCATAACCCATGTATCTCTGGCTCTGCCTCCATCTAAATCACTACCATTCCCCAAATACTTATGTATCTTATCATTTAGCAAAGTGGACCATAAATAGTCCCCCAAAGCTTTGCAATCCTAAGATCCAGGAGTAAATAAAATCAAAGTTTGCAATTAAGGGCAGGGGAGCTTGCTCAGTGGGGCAAGCATTTGTCAGGCTAGCATGAGGACCCAAGTTTAATCCTCAGAACCCACGTGGAGCAAGACTTCAGTAGTACATCTGGAACATCAGCACTCCCAAGGAGAGATAGAAGTCAGGCATGGAAGAAAGCCCACAAGTGCACAGACAGGCTAGCCTGTCATACACAATGGAAAAACAACATAGCAACCTTGTCTCAAACAAGGTGAAAGGTAAGACCAACAGCTGAGGTTGTCCTCTGACCTCTGCCATACATACACACAGAGAGAGAAAGAGAGAAAGAGACAGAAACAGAGAGACAGATTTTTATTTATTCTTTTCTCATACATTATACCCCACCCAGTTTCTCCTCTCTCTACTCCTCCCAGTTCCACCCCCACCTCCCTCCTAGATCCACTCCTCCTCTATTGTTTCTAAGACCACAAATCACGGCCCCACACTTTTGTGGCTCCTTTCTACCCAGGCCCTATTTTCCCCTTCCTTCTGTTGCTGGGAGACTTATCTTGCTTAAGAATTGCTTCTACCTCATCCATGAGGCTGCTCCACATTTTGGCTAAGTTCAGCTTTCTTGTCACACATCCTAAACTGGCATGCTGTATTATCTGTCTTGTGCTCAAACTGATTTTCTCACCTATTCACTCTGGGATTCTTTATAGTTGCCCACCAAGTTCTATCTTGAGGAAAAATTGGGGTCTCAACTTGGCTGTGGGTATGAACCTAGAGACAACCAAAGAACTGAAGACTCAGGCTGGTATAGCTCTCACAGTTAATCATGTATTTTCTTTGCTCCCTCCCCTCCTATTTCAGACACCCACAGGAAGAGTGAGTCAGCTCACACAAAATAAAAGCCACTGGGGACTTTAGGCCAGTTATCAAAAGGATGAAGAGCTTCAAATTTATACAAATCCCTTGGATTCATCCCCAATATGCCCAGTACAGGAATATATGCATGGCCTAGGGACCCAGAATTTACAACTACATAATCCTCTAAGGAAAATGAGTTAACTTTATGACTTACAGCGTTTGAAACTGACTGGTATCGATCGTAGCTAATGAGGACAATATTGTAGACAGATGCTGTACACAAAAGATAGTCAGTAATAAGCCAAAACATGCAGATTTCACTTCCAAAATTCCAGTTAAACAACGTGTGAGGGATGTACAGAGGGATGGAGATCATACCTGCACAGGGAGGAAATGAATTAAAAAATGATGTTTGACCAGCAAGATAGCTCAGTGACTAAAGACACTTGCCACAGAGCTTGACTAATCCCCCAAGCCCACATGACACAAGGAGAGACCTAACTCTGGAAAACTGTGCTCTAACCTACACATGCATAGCATGGCATGCACACACACACACACACACACACACACACACACACACACACACACACCACTAAATAAATATATAATCGACTTTTAATTTTTTTTAAAAAGTACACATCACTGATTAAAAAAAAGGTATATTCTCGTGAATATGCAACAGAATGACATGTCTGAACTCAGTGAAAATAGCTTAGTTATCACTAAAATTCAGATAACTTTCCTTCAAAGATGCACATGGAAAACCTTAGTCTTTGCCACGTAGAATGGGGAACCCTGTGGACTTTTGGGGAGTGGAGCTTAGTGCCAGGATTTAAGTCACTAGAGCAGCACTAGACAAAGGTGTAGGACAGAGGTCTGTCAGTTCTAGATGTAGAACTCACACACACACATGCTCCCATCCCTTGCCTTCAGACACCATCAGGAGCCAAGGCAATAGGTCACTCAACCTTGGATTTGAATTGTCAAGCTGTGATCTAACTTATTTCTTTCTGAGTTCATTGCCTCAGTTATTTTGTTGTAGTAATGCTGTGCCAACGAAGTTATATATATAGAAATTGTTAGTTTTTGCCAAACTGAGTAAGACAAGTACCCCCTATGCACTCTTTAAATGCTATTTTTAGAATAGTTGCCACAAATAACATACCTGTGAGGGCTCCTTATTACTTCCTAAGTAAAGTACATCTCCTAGCCATATTTTGAGCTGCATCAATCAAAATTAATCTGTCTGTTCTTTGTGCAGGTGAACCCTCCAGCAGCACAGGCTGTATTTTCCCACCCCTTCTGCTTTGCTAACATTGGTCTTCCTATAGTGTTTCCTCTTTTATGCCTTTATGGTGGAGATCAAATCTTAGGCCTCACACTAGGCACGCTCTCTCCTCCTCACCCCATCTTCTCTGCAGAACTGCATTTACTTCTGTCATTTTTCCTACAAATCAAAACATCCACTTCCTCTCACACCCTCTTGGAAGGTCTTGAGCCAAGGTAATCCCTTTGTCACTTACTCTCAGCAACTTTGCCATTGTTTTTAAAGGTTTTTTTGTGCAAATGAATTATACACAATAAAGGGTTTCATTATGATCATCATGCATGAAAATGTATTTTTAGTGTGTATCTCCCTCCATCCTTCCTCTTCCCAGTCAGTACATAACCCCCCTTTCATTTTGTGTGTGTCTGTGTGTGCACACACATATGGGTGCATGAATGTACAAGTGTACATTGAATGCACAAGGATGCAGGTCCACATGTGGAAGCCAGAAGACAATGTCAGAATATCTTTCTCACTTGTGTCTCCAACTTACGTTTTGAGATAGGATCTCTGATTGAAACTGGGGCTCACTGCGTAAGCAGACAGGCCTGTATCACCAACTGTCTTCCATTCCCATATACAGTTCAAATAACCTGCTGCTTTATGTTTCAGTTACGGGGGAATGTGGTTTTATGTGGGGGTTGCTTTATTGAGACAGGGTCTCACCATCTAGCCCAGGCTGCCCTCAAATTCACTGTGTAGCTTGGGCTCTTCTCGAAGCTTCTATCCTCCTGCCTTAGCCTTCCTCCAGGCCTGGGCCTGTGATTACAGGCATAAACTACCATTCTGGGGTCTGTGCTTTCAATGATCAGAAAGCTTCCCTGTGGTGACTTTTATATCATCAGGCAAGAAGGGTGAGGGCAGGAAGGGCAACTATGACAGAAAGTGGAGCCCCAAGTTTTCTTGAGATAAGGTACCTCAAACTGAGACATTCATATTGTGGTTCATCATTGTGGCTTTCGGTGGCTCCCAGGATGTATACTTTCCACCTGTACACTCATGTCTTCCACAGAAGTGAGTGATCACTAGACACAACTGACTTAAAGATTGAAGACAGATCTGAGATACTCTCTTTTCCATGTTCTTTCTGAATTCTATGAAAGAGGAAGGTTTCTAGAAGCTGTTAAGTAATAGCTGGCTTAGGGCACACTAAGTCTGTTTCTGGGGGAGGATTGTGTGCATGTGTGTGTGTGTGTATCTGAGTGTGTGTGTGTGTGTGTGTGTGTGTGTGTGTGTGTGTCTGTACCTGCTCCAGTGCACAGGTCATAAGACCACAGGGAGTCACTACTCTCAGGAGTCATCTACTTTATTTTTGAAGACAGTGTCTCTCACTGAATCTGGAGCTCCCTGATTTGGCTAAGCCAGGCAGGGGAGCAAACCTGTCTCACCTCCCGGCACTAACATGCTTATGTCACTATGCTCAGCTTCATAGATGGCTGCTGGGGATTGAACCCAGGTATCGTGCTTGTAGGGCAAGCACCAAAGACTGAGTCATCATACCAGACTTTAGTCCTTTGGTTTTGGTAAAGCCCTGCTGCATCCGTGTACGCCACGGTGTTTGGTACAGATGGCCTGTTCTCAGTTCCTCTCTCTATGGAACAAGGGTGATGCCTGTGGCTCATTCCAAAGAGTTTCAGAGAAGTGAGTCAGAAACATTTCTTAGGCAGGTCTGCTCCTTTGTGTTCCTGCCAAGGCTTCTCTGAAACTTTGCTCCTGGATAGTTTTCCTAAGTGAAAGCCAAAGCTCTCTATGGCTAGAACAGTGAGCTTTGCGTGTGAGATTAAAAGGAAGTGAGGAAAGTCAAATAAGCCAATTTTAAAAAGGTGCTGAAGGGAGAAGGGGAGAAGAAGGGAATCAGGAATGAGAATGAAGACAAGGGAATGAAGACAAGGAGCTGTGCAGCGCCTGTCTCTGCCACCTGCGCCTCACCTGCTGTTCCTCCAAGCGCTCACTCCACCTAGGGCTCATACACTACACGTCCTCCTCCTCACATCCTTTGAACTTGGCTCTGCTTGTTCAGGTGTCTTTCTCAGTGAGCCCTAGCCCCCCAGCTTTACACTGAGACCGCCCCTCACCCTTCCCCCCTCCCCCACTCTCATCCCGCTGTATTTTTCGGAACAGCAACTGTCACCTTTAAAATGCTGCATATTTTCACTTATTCATGGTGTGTATTACATCTCCTCAGTCTCGTGCCAGGTAGAGATAGAAGCGCCTGTCTTTTCACTCACTTTGAAATGTGTCATTGCTACAGGAGTGAACTGAGGGCAGTGGGGAGCTCAGTCTCCCTTAAAAGTGACACCAGTCTGGTGTTGCCCATCCTTCTGTCAGTGCTGGAAAGCTGCTACATCCTCTTAAGCAACAGCAAGCAATGAACAGCCTTGATGAAGACTGCAGAGCCATCTCCCAACAGGAAGATGTGAGGATGATGGAGAGAGTTCAGGGTGCTGAGGACTATATACGCATTACCCTCCTGGTTTTATATGCTTTAAGATTCTCAGAGAAGCTTTTTTCACCGACCGACCCAGGAACGAGGTGAGTGAGCCTCTGCCCTTACCCAACCCCCACCCAAACCATCACTCACCCCGATCCTCCCTCCCCCCATGCCTTGGTCTGCCTTAAGGAGATGATGGGGCAGACTTAGTAGACTTCCTAGGGGAGGCCTTACCCTCTCCAAGGAGCAGACTGGGGGCAGTGCACTGGGGGGGGGGGTGCAGGAAGAGAGAAGAGATGGGGAACTGGGATTGGAATGTAAAAAAAATTAATTAAAAAATCTGTGACTGCCAATAAGTTTATCAGAAGTATGTGGTGAATTACAACCAAGAAAATTGACTTAGCTTATAAATTCAGTTTCACTGAGAGTAATGAAATATTTTTAAATTATGTGTATGTGGGGTGCTAGAAGGGAGCTGTGCACTTGAGTGCAGTGCCCAGAGTCTGGAAGAGGCTGGAGCTAGAGTCACAGGCAGTTGAAACAAGCAACCTACCTTGGGAGCCTACCTTGGTCCTTTGTACGAGTGGTATGTGCTCCTAACCACTGAGCTCCCTCTCCAGCCTTGGGTACACTACTGCTCAATAAATACTGACACTGTGGAAAGAGAAACACATCTATATCTAGAACAAAGCACACTAACATCAGTAGTACGCAGCAGTGTGGAGGTCAAGGCAGGAGGATCACAAATTTGAGGCCAACCCTGGCTCCACTGGGCTCCACTGCAGAAGCCTTCTGAAAAAGAGGCAGTAAAATCAGGAACAAGACAAGGCTGTCCACTCTCTCCATATCTCTTCAATATTGTACTTGAAGTTCTGGCTATAGCAATAAGACAAGAAAAGGGGATCAAAGGAATACAAATTGGAAAGGATGAAGTCAAACTTTCACTATTTGCAGACAACATGATAGTCTATATTAGTGACCCGAAAAACTCTACCAGGGAACTCCTACGGCTGACAAACAACTTCAGCAAGGTAGCAGGATACAAAATTAACTCAAAAAAATCAGTAGGCCTGCTATGTACAGATGATAAATCCAATGAGAAAGAAATCAGGGAAACATCAGCTTTCACAATATCCACAAGCAACATAAAATATCTTGGGGTAACACTAACCAAAAAAGTGAAAGATCTGTACAATAAGAACTTTGAGACTTTAAAGAAAGAAATTAAAGAAGAAACCAGAAAATAGAAAGATCTCCCATGCTCTTGGATAGGTAGAATTAACATAGTGAAAATGGCAATCCTGCCAAAAGCAATCTACAGATTCAATGCAATCCCCGTCAAAATCCCTACACAGTTTTTCACAGACATTGAAAGAACAATACTCAACTTTATATGGAAAAATAAAAAACCCAGGATAGCCAAAACAACTCTTTACAATAAAGGATCTTCTGGAGGCATCACCATCCCTGACTTCAAGCTCTACTATAGAGCCATAGTTCTGAAAACAGCTTGGTATTGGCACAAAAATAGACTGATAGACCAATGGAATCGAATTGAAAACCCTGATATTGACCCATGCACCTACGAATACCTTATTTTTGACAAAGGTACTAAATCTATACAATGGAAAAAGGATAGCATCTTCAACAAATGGTGCTGGTACAATTGGATTCGGACATGCAGAAAATTGCAGATAGATCCATACTTGTCACCATGCACAAAACTTAAGTGCAAATGGATCAAAGATCTCAGCATAAATCCAGCCACACTGAATCTTCTAGAAGAGAAAGTGGGAATTACCCTTGAACAAATTGGCACAGGAGACCGCTTCCTGAACATTACGCCAGTAGCACAGACATTGAGGTCTGCAATTAATAAATGGGACCTCCTGAAACTGAGAAGCTTCTGCAAGGCAAAGGAAACAGTCAGTAGGACAAAACGACCACCCACAGAATGGGAAAAGATCTTCACCGATCCCACATCTGACAGAGGACTGATTTCCAAAATATATAAGGAGCTCAAGAAGCTAGCCAAAACACCAATAATACCAAACAATGAAATTAAAAAGTGGGGTGTAGAACTAAATAGAGAATTCTCAACAGAGGAATCTGAAATGGCTGAAACACACTTAAGAAAGTGCTCACAATCATTGGCCATCAGAGAAATGCAACTCCAAACAACTCTGAGACACCACTTCACACCTGTCAGAATTGCTAAAATATAAAATACCAATGACAATCTATGCTGCAGAGGATGTGGAGAAAAAGGAACGCTCCTCCATTGCTGCTGGGAGTGCAAACTTGTAAGACCACTCTGGAAATCAGTATGACGGTTGCTCAGAAAAATGGGAATCAGTCTACCTCAAGATCCAGCCATTCCTCTCTTGGGTATATACCCAAATAGTGCATGTTCATACAACAAGGACATATGTTCAACCATGTTCATAGCAGCATTGTTTGTAATAGCCAGAACCTGGAAGCAACCTAGATGCCCCTCAACTGAAGAATGGATTGAGAAAATGTGGTACATTTATACAATGGAGTACTACTCAGCAGAAAAAAAGCAATGGAATCTTGAAATTCGCAGGCAAATGGATGGAACTAGAAGAAACCATCCTGAGTGAGGTAACCCAGTCACAAAAAGACAAACATGGTATGTACTCACTGATATATGAATTTTAGACATAGAGCAAAGGATTACCAGCCTATAATCCTCTTCACCAAAGAAACTAGGAAACATGAAGGACTCTAAGGGATAAATGGTCCCCAGGAATGGAAGTGGCATGAACTCCTGAACTAATTGGGAGCATGAGGGTAGGGGGGAGGGAGCTGCTACAATAAGAGCAAGAGAAGAGGAGTAGAGGAGAGGAAATGGAGGGGCAGAAATATTGAGTTGGGGGAAGAATAGAGGAGAGAGAGCAGGATGAGAGATACCATATCAGAGGGAGCCACCATAGGTCCGAGAAGAGATCTGGAACCAGGGAGATCTCCAGAGACCCACAAGGATGACACGATATGACAATCCAGGCAATGGTGGAGAGGATAACCTAAAAGCCCTTCCCTAAAATGAGATTGATGACTTCTCTTTATGCCATCCTAGAGCCCTCATCCAGTGGCTGACGGAAGCAGAGACAGACATCCACAGATATACACTGAGCTGAAATCTGGAATTTAGTTGAAGAGAGGGAGGAATGAAGATCGATGGGGTCTGTACCAGGTTGGAGAAACCCACAGGAACAGTTGACCTGAACAAGGGAGAGCACATCGTTCCCCAGATGCTGTCGGGGAGGCCAGTACAAGACTGATCCAGACCTCTGAACATGGATGTCAATAAGGAGGCCTCTGCACTCCAGGGAGCCTCTGGTGGTGGATTAGTATTTTTCCCTGGTGCAAGAAGGGACTTTGAGAGCCCATCCCATGTGAAGGGTTACACTCTGGCCCTGGACACATGGGGAAGGGCCCAGGACCAGCACAGGAAGATTTGGTGGACTTTGCAGAGCCCCCGTTGAGGGCCCTACCCTGCCTGGGGAGTTGGAGGTGGATGGGGTGGGGGTAGGCTGGCGGTGAGGGAGGAGGGATGGGGGTGAGGGGAGGGAGAGGGAAAAGGGACTTACAAGCTTGTTCCCTAACTAGAACTAATAAATAAATAAATAAGTAAATAAATAAATAAATAAATAAATAAATAAATTTCTCAGAGAAGCTATATTTAGAGATGGACCTCTAAAGGAAAAACTAAGGGTAAATGATACCATAAAGTGGGGCCCTGATTGGTAGACTGGTGTCCACACAAAAGGAGACGTAACACAGAATTTGCCTCTCTTTGCACATACTCTATAGAGCAAGATGAAGAGAAAACAGAAGGAAGCAAGACTAGGAACCAAATTTGCTAGAACCGCAAGCTGAGACATCTCAGCCTCCAGGAGTGTATGAACACAAATTCCTGTTGTTTAAGCTTCCCAGCCTGTGGCATTTTGTTATAGTAGTTCAAGTAGATGTGTACAGAAGCCAAGAGAAAAATTCTGACCTAAACTGGTGTATAAAGGCATTTTAAAATAAAATCTCCCTATCCTAAAAAAATGTTTCAGGCTTTGTTGGCATCAACCACAGTTTGCCTCTGAAGAGACTGTCCTGACCAGCCAGCATATGGCTGATCAGGACATTAATGCCCACAGATGGGAACACTGGCTACACAGTACTAATTTAATAGGCATTTCCATCTATATTTATAGCTATAGCATACTAGTTACTGTTTTCATTATTGTGATCATATACTGGACAAGAAGGAACTGAAGGGTGGCTGGGTTAATTTTGTCTTACAGTTAAAGGGGTTCAGAGATCACAGGCAAATGGGACTATGAAGAAGCTTGAAGCATGGTGTCAGGAGTCAGGGGTCCACAAGAAGTGAGACTGGGATATCAAACCACAAGGCCTACCCCAATGACATGCTTCCTTCAGGAAGTCGTCTCCTCCTAAAGATCCTACAACTTTCCCAAATAGCACCACCAGCCAAGGACATGTTCACACACATGGGCGGCTGTGAGGGGCTGTTGACATTTAACCCACAAGAAACAGTATTTAGATGAGATGGTGCATGATGAGATAGCATCCAGGACGGCAGGCACACAATCTTTCTTCTCTATGTCTTTGCTTTTCAATAACAAATTCAGCCTATGCAGCTAGCTACTTGGCAAGAAGAGTGCACAGTGCCAGAAGGGCGACCACAATCCCAAATGCATCTGAAGATTTACCTGCTCCAACCATGAGGAATGACTGGCTTAGTAATTTTAGGGCTGGGGGACTGCAAGATGGTTCAGCAGGTAAAGGTACCTGCCACCAAGCCTAGACTCACATGCTGGGTAGAAGTAACTCCTGAATGCTTTCTTCTGGCCTCCAGGTGCCTGTCATGACATAGCATCCACCCACTCCAAAACCCACCCCCACCCCCACATTAAGCTAATAAATGCAAAATAAATGTATTATTAGTAGTGATAATAAGTAGCTGACTTACAGCTGCAGAAAACCTCTCCTTCAAGCATCCCTTCCAGGCTCAGAGCCAAAGCACACACTTCAGAGGATAGCAAAGGAGAGGGCATGGATAGAAAATTCAGATCTTATTACACAAAGCTCTCAGGGTCTGTTCCATTTATTGTCCCACAGTGAGTGCTGTGTTAAAGGAGACCTCCAGAAGAAGCTGTCCAGGGACAGAAAATGTGGAGGACAAGATTGGCAAATGAAGAGGGATCTTGGACGATGGCTCAAATTGGTAAAGCACTTTCCTTGCAAGCAGGCCATCTATCCTCTCCTAATTGGTGAATTGCAAGCTACTGCGAAACCTTGCCTCAAAGGAGGTGACAGTACTCCTGACGGTGACCCCTGAGGTTGTCTTCTGGCTCTCCCATGCACATATACACATCCACTTTCATGCATGCCCACACATAGGAGCTTGTACAAACACACACACGAGAGAGAGAGAGAGAGAGAGAGAGAGAGAGAGAGAGAGAGAGAGAGAGAGAGAGAGAGAGATCCACATATTGTTTTTGAGACAGAGTCTCACTATATAGCCCTGGCTGGCCTGGAATTTAGCTATCTGCCTGCCTCTGCCTCCCCAGAGCTGGGATTAAAGGTATAGGTAACCACACCCAGTCTGCATGCATACATTTTTAAAGAACAATAAAGAAGTCCTGTTGGCCTGCTCATGATTTCTCTCAGCAGAAACAAAGCATGCAGGCGGAGGTGACCACCAACTCTACTAAGTAACCACACCCATTTCTCATAGCAAGCCACATCTCCTGGCCCAAGCCCTTGTTAACTACCTTGGACCACACACAGAGACACACCCATTCTTATGTGGAACCATCTTGGTTTGAAAGTTCTCAGTCCCAGGCTCTCTCTACCTCACCACTCCCTACTGCACAGTCATAGGGGCCTCACTCTCACTGGGCCAAAGTGCATCATCCCTTTTCAATGCCACGTGTTACCTAAAGGTTATATAACTCTGCAAAGGAAGAAGACAGCGGTGTGTGTTTTAAGCAGACTACTGTCTGTGCCTGTACACACTTTACACAGTTGCAAATTTACCCATGTAAGGCAAGCACGGAGACCAGCATAAAAGCATCTTTAGCTGACATGTTATCAGGAGACAAAATTGAAGAGAGAGGAGGGAAGGTTTTTTATTTAAAACACACACACACATGCGAGCGCGCACACACACACACTGTACTGTAGTTATCCTGGGATGAGCATTGTGAAAAGAGGAGAGCACAACTTGCCAGCCCACCAGGCAAAGTATTGGACTCACAGAAAGTGATAACGATAGGGGAATGCAAATGATTTTTTAAAAAATGTTTTCTAAGAAAGAGGAATCTGATTTCTGTGAACCCTTGCAATCATTTGTTGCTATGGTACTTTGTTGTGTGTAGAGCTGCCGGTTGCTGGCTGGGTACGATTCTGTGCTACACAGTACACTGACTGTGCTGTCCCATAGCTCGTCCACTCCTGATCATGCTGGCTTCCAGCAGACATACGATTTCTGTTACTTCAACACTGGATACAAAGGAAACTTACTTAGAAAAGAACACTTGTAAGTCTAAACATATTAGAAAGCAGTTCTGAAGGCGTGCTAACCATAACACTAAAGTAATCCTAGAACTATTCTGAACTCATTTATTCTATAAAAGAATCAACTTTTCCAGATGAAACTTGCCCTATTACCCCTATGTACAGCCTTTCCTTTAAAGTGGCATGCACACCCTTTCCAGAGTTCTAACACTTTAACTTTTGTTCTTAGTCCCTTCTAATCCATACAATCTCTGAAGTAACAAGACTTTAAGGTTGTGTAAATAGATGATAGTTTGCAAAGATTATTTGAAATAAAAATACATAACTTACCCACAAAGAAGTCTGAAATAGCCAAATTAAGAAAAAAATAATTGCTTCGATGTCTAAGATCTTTGTCCACCACAAAGGCTAAAATGACCACAGCATTGCCTAGCATTATAGAAAAAGCAAGTAGGGACATTAAAAATGCCAAGGGAACTTTAGCAGTCAGTGGCAAGCTGCCAGTGCCGTTAGCATCCAACATCATGTCCAATGATGGTCAGTACAGCAAACACCTGTCCAGGCAGGTCTAACAAGCCTGATTCCCAGGCAGGTGCCTCCACATATATAGAGTCTCCCACTCAAACCAACATCTTCAAATCTAATGATGATTTCACACTACTTCCTGGTTATTGATAACCATCAACTTGCGACAGCAATTTCCTTTAACTGACACTGAAAAAGTGTTTCCACAAAACAACAAAATGTTTTGTCTTAAGCAATGCAATGGATCCATCCAGTTCATCCAATCCCCAGGGAAAGAACAATATTATATAGCATCTAAAAAAAAACATAATTTATACATCTTATGGGCCATAAACTTGGGTTGAGTGAGATTCTTTTTTTTAAAAAAAAAATAGACATCCAGCTAAAAATTCTCTTCTGGACATAAAAAGGTACCAGGGGTTAAATCGCATCACTGTCACTCTCTAAAACAACCCATAAGGGGAGGTGGGAGGTGGGGAGGCAAAGGAGGGCCCTCCCTGAGTGACAGGCATTAAGGAGATGCTTGCAGACATCTTCAGAGCTGCTCAGAGAAGGGTAATACTGTCAAAATCTAAAACATCTTCAGGGGGAAGGGCTGGAGCTGAGAGCTGAGAGGACCAGAGAGGAATATGGACTTCAGAAAAGCCCAGAAAAACACCAGGGCACTACAAATGATCCTCCATTTTAAGTGCTCACCTGGTACCGACCAGCAGTGTCTGGGGGGAACTTGTATAGGTAGCAGAAAGAACTATTAGAGAAGATCAGAAGCCATGGTACCCAGTGCTGACATAAGGCTGGCTATTGTGTCTGCCCCCTTGGCCAGATGAAAACATCCATCATTGCTGATGTATTGAGTAGTACACTCATAGAGGCCTAATTAACCCTGCACTATTTCTTGGGTTCTAAGCATCAACTCCTAAGATCAAAATCCTGTGAGAATCAAATCTTTTCAAATAAGTTCAATACAACTCTGAACATAGTTCAAGAACACATGAAGGTAGCTTATGCATATTATCCCAATTACTGGAGAGGCTGAGGCAGGAGGATTGATGTGAGGAGACCCTATATTAGGCTACGTTCTGAGTTCCAGGCTAACCTGTACTACAAAGTGGGAAGGTATCTCAAAAAGTAAAAGAAACGTGTATTTATAGACCACAAAATAATCCCAAACCAAAGAGGTTTACAACTAATATGAGGCATTTGAAGAAATAAGCTAAGAAGCCCATAATAAAGGAACAAATAAGTCCCCAAAACCACTGAACTTTGCATAGTTATTAGATTAAAGAAACAAGGACATCATAGCACTTATTATATCTGTGTTCTATTCTTGGAAGAACTATGTAAAACTATAAAGATGAATTTAAAGGTTCAGAAGAGAAAGCTAGAGTGCCTTAACTGGAAGAATTAATGGAATGTCAGATATCACAGAGGAAATTAGTAATTAAATGCACAGATTAAAGTTTTTATTGAAAATTAGGAGAATAGAACTAGGCTGCAGGGCAGCTTTTGTCTCAGAGAAGTCCCAGAGGAAAGAGAGGAAGAAGGGGGAAACATGCTTGAAAGATTAATGGCCAGAACTTCCAAAAATTGGAGAAAGCTATAAATCAGGAAGCTCAATAACCCCAGATCCAAGAAACAGAATTAAAACTACACAAGGCTGGGGGACAGAACAGTTACAGCAGGGCTTGCCTTACAAGCATGAGGGCTTGAGTTTGGTCCCCAGAACCCATGTTTTAAAAAGTTTAAATACCACTGAGCTCACTAACTAGCCTTGGGGAGCTCCAGGTCAGTAAGGACACTGTTTCCAAACCTAGGTTGATGCCTCCTGAGGAATGACATCTGGGGTCAATCACCTGTACACTACACACACACATAACACCCTCATACCTATGTGCACACATATATGTATGAACATGCACTTACACATACAAAAATAAACTACACAAGGCCCATCATATAAAATTGGGGGGGGCAAAAACTAAAAACACAGACACAACAGTGCTAATACTAAGTGTGGGAATGCACTGAGTCCCCAGATCTTAGGAGGTAAAGGCAGGAAGAACAATTGGGAACTTAAGGTGATTTTCTGCTTCATAGAAAGTTTGAGATCAGCAAGGGTTGCATGAGATGCCATCTCAAAACAAAACAGAAAAGGTGTTATTTTTAAAAAGAAAATCAGCCAGGCATTGGTGGCACATACCTTTAATCCCAGCACTCCGGAGGCAGAGGCAGGTGGATCTCTGTGACTTCGAGGCCAGCCTGGTCTCCAGAGAGAGTGCCAGGATAGGCTCCAAAGCTACACAGAGAAACCCTGTCTCAAAAAACAAAAACAAAAAGAAAGGAAGGAAGGAAGGAAGGAGAGAGGGAGGGAGGGAGGGAGGAAGGAAGGAAGGAAGAAAAGAAGGAAGGAAGGAGGAAGGGAGAGAGAGAAAGAAAGAAAGAAAGAAAGAAAGAAAGAAAGAAAGAAAGAAAGAAAGAAAGAAAGAAAACGAAAATCTAAACAGTAGCGAGTGGTAGGACATATAACACAAAATATAAAGACATGAAGGCCACCAGGTTGCTTATTGAAAGCAAAATATGCAGCAATCCATGAGTAGTTACAACATCTTTCAAGAGCTAAAGGGAAAAAGAAAATGTCAAGTATTCTACATCTAGTGAAATAAAACCTTAATATATTGTATGAAAAAAATCTAATTAAAAATATCTTTCACGGGGCTGGAGAGATGGCTCAGAAGTTAAGAGCACTGATTGCTCTTCCAGGGGTCCTGAGTCCAATTCCCAGCAACCACATGGTGGCTCACAACCATCCGTTATGAGATCTGGTGCCCTCTTCTGGTGTGCAGATATACATGGAAGCAGACTGTTGTTTACATAATAAATAAATAAAATCTTTAAAAAAAATATCTTTCACAATCAAACCAAAATAGGGCCAGGGGAATGGCTAAACCCTTGCCTTGTAAGCAAGAGGACCAGAGTTCAGATCCCCAGAACCTTCCTTCCTCAAGTTCTTTGCTCAGGTATTTTCTCCGAGCAGTGACACATGATTAACAAAAGCAAGACATGATATGTATTATTTCCAACCTAGTTGCAAAAACTTCAAAGCAACTGATGGTCTATATCATCTGCTCCTTGCCAAGAGTCTGATCATGAAAATATTTTATTGTATCATAGAAGGCATCAACCCCTCTCTGTATTTGTCTAAGATGGTGCCTGCCATTGGAAACGAGCCTAAAGGAAGTCTTACACTATCTCTCCTTGCTACTGGCACTGTTATTCATGAAATGACTTAACCCAAGGAATCTATAGAAGGAATGAGTTGGATGACAATAGAAACTGGAGATGGACTCATGGGACCGAAATAGTAAGATGGGATATTTCCTGAATGGTGTGACTAAGGGACAGTCTAGTGTGAGGATTCCCTAAAAGAACCCACAGCAACAGAGTGACATTCTCTCTCAGTTTAGATCCCAGATGCCTCTTGAAATGCAAGATATCATTTTCTAAAACCTCTTCCTTTGGAAAGACAAGAAGAGAATATTATGCCAACCAACTCAAGAAGTACACACATGCTGCCAAGAGTGATCTAGAATCTCAAGACAGACAAGCAGATGAAAACTCTGGCTAAAGATCCATGGAACAGCAATCCTGCAGCTCTGTTTTGGGTTACACTTCCTGAAGTTGTTATTAAAGACCCAGTTAGGAATCAAACCCTGAAAACCCATATCTACTGGGGGCTGAGAATACCAATGAAGAGTAAACTGAATGAATATTAGATGCCATGTCCATGAGGGTAAGATTAAGAAAGGGGTTGAGATGAAATGGTAGAAGTCTATCCTCTGCAGGCCGCTTCTGTTAAAACCTGACAAGTAGAAATAGCTCTTCACTCTGTCCTTGTACGTAGAAAGCCACAAGATGACATATAGACAGTTGGGACATTTAGATAAAAGAAAAGTAGCTTTATGGAGTCACATTTCTAAAAAGTCAGAAATCCTTCATGAGTGGCTGTGGGAAACACCGTGGCACACGCTCATCAGTGCACACCCTAACCAATATCCACTTAGCTGTGGCTCATACTTGTGACTGAGGAAACAAATATAATTGCATTCTAATTTATTTCTTAGTCACAAAAAAGAAAGGGAGGGGAGAGAGAGAGAGAGAGAGAGAGAGAGAGAGAGAGAGAGAGAGGAGGGAGAGGGAGAGGAGAGAGAGAGAGAGAGAGAGAGAGAGAGAGAGAGAGAGAGAGAGAGAGAGAGAGAGAGAGAAATTAGTGCCCTCATAAGCATGCCTTCTGAGCACTGATGAGTCATAATACATACTGGATGGAGACCTACCCTGTATTAAACAGAGACAGCCTTGTGTGACTCAGCAGAACTGCATACTGACTTAACTAATGACATGACAGGTACAAGTAGCACCTATATATCCATCTCTCAGTGGAATGATAGACAACATGAAATGCATTTGCCCACTTTAGATCATTTCACTTTAACTTTTCCAACATACTCATTCTTTTCCCTAGCCTCTCCTTCTTTTCTATGGACCAATATAGTTTACTCTTTCTCCTTTCACGGTCCATTTTGTATGTTTTGTATCATGTCATAAAGGGCACCTATGTGTACATCTACCACCCAGCCAAACCCTGTCCTTTGAGCGAGAAAGATTTTTGATGACAAAAAGGACAAAATAAAAAGAGAAAATAGTGCTCAACATCAATAAGTAGGCTAGTCCAATGAATTTTAATGCTCTATTTGAGATAAAAGAACTTTGGGAGAATCTAGAGCTAGGTTAGGAACTCACTTTCAAAAGGAAAATGCTATTTATAGAGAGAGAAAAAATACTCAAAAGTTCAAATGGGAACACTCCATGGCATCTTCCTCCAGGAAAATAAGATGGCAGTGGAAAAGACAAGACAGCTCTGTCCTAGTTTACTTCCTGTCACTGCGATAAAACCCAAACCACTGTGAGCTAGGAAAGTGTTCCAGCTTAGAGGATACATCATCAAGGGAAGCCAGAAACCTGGCTGCAGAAACGGAAGCAGGGATGACTTGTAGAGCATTGCTTACTGACTTGCTCTCTGCGACTAGCTAAGTTTGCTTTCATATACAGCCCAGGTCCACCTGCCCAGGTATATACTGCCCACATGGGGTTGGGCCCTCCCACATCCGTCATCAATCCAGAATATGCCCCACAGCTAGTCCAATGGAGGCAATTTCTTAAGTGAGATTCCTTCTTCCAATGTAACACTAGTTTTTGTCAAGTCAACACAAAGTAACCCTCACAAGCACTGAGAAAATGAGCCTTGCAATCAAAGTACTCATGGAGACTGAATGCCCAAAAGAAGAGATGGAATGGGCTGTATGTCAACCCAGCTGGGTGGAAGTTTGCGCGATTCATGTTGTGATGGCTGTGGATTCTTACAGCGGAAGCATGGGCATGTAATTATAGCAGGTATAAAGTTATACAACCTAGAAATCTGTAAATGAAGAAGATACTAATGAGGCTCTTCAGCAACCTTACCTCCAAAGCTGAGTGCTAACCATCCTTTTCCTATTGTATGTAACTTGTGAATATTGGGGATGGGGGGACATCACACATGCCCCAGTAAGTATGGTGGGGGTCAAAGGACAAATTTTGGAAGTTAGTTCCCTCCTTCTACCTTATTGAGGGTCACTCTTGTTGCTGCTTGATATTCCAGCCTAGCTGGACTTCAAGATTATGGGTGAACGGGGAAATAAATTAAAACTACTATTTCATCTAAAACCAGTTAGAATGGCTAAGATCAATAAAACAAATGACAGATCTACTCTGGTTAGGATGTGGGAAAGGGAGAACATTTATTCATTGCTGATGGGAGTGAAAGTGTGTACAGCCCATACAAAAGTCAGTGTGAAGTTTCCTGAAAAAACTAAAAATTAATCTACTACAAGATCCAGCTACACCACTCTTGGTCATATACCCAAAGGACTCTAGATTCTACTACAGAGAGACTTGTTCATCGATATTTATTATTGCTCTATTCATAATAGCTGGAAATTGGAAACAGCCTAAATGTTTATTAACTGATTAACAGATAATGAAAATGTGCTACACTTACGCAATAAAATATCATTCAACTGTTAAGGAAAATAAAAATTTCAGGTAAATGGATGGAGTTACAAACAGTCATCCTAAGTGAGTAATGCAGACCCACAAAGACAAATATTACATATTCTCTCCTATGTGTAAATCTTAGCTTTTAAGCTTTAGATTTGTGTGCCACAATCAAAATAACCATAGATGCTAAGTGCCTAGGATGGTGATGAAAGGACTTCTCAAGGAAGGGGGAAACAGAATGCAATGTTATGGAGAGGTTAAAGGGGAACTAGAATAGGAGGATTTAAATAAGGAGGGGGATGGAAAGTCAGGATGAAGGAAGAAATATGAAGGGGAGCAACTAACACTAAAGACCTTTAGAAAAGCCATATGGGAACAAACTGCTGGAGAAGCTTCCCAAAATATATGCAAATATTAAAGGAATCAAAATGGAGTCACCATATGATGGGAGAATAATATCCAATTAGACATTTTATACCACCATTAAAACTTCCAGTGCCAGGAATGGGTTACATTTTGTTGAGCCTTGGCCAAAGAGGTCTCACAGATCCTCAAACACCACAGGCTATTGAGAAGGCTATGGGTTACTCACCAAAACCCAATGGTAAGGCCCTATTGCTGAAGACAACAAATCCCTACTGACAAGCTTTCATGACACTGGAAGGCACTCTTCACACTGTCAGAGGAGAAAAGCAATCATCAATACCACCCGCTACAAATCCTGTGGCTTACAATAGTGACCTGCATTCAAAATACACTGGTGCAATAGTGTACAAATGTTATGGGGATAATCAATCATTTTTTGGTTGTTGTTAAGGGCACTGCATGAGATGGACCCATATGTAACTCTGCTGAAGCAAGCAAAAACCACTGATTAGATAGGTCAGGGACCTAGGGGAAAACCTATTACCATTATTTTGGTAAAGGAACATAGCAATAAAATGACTCCTAGTGACATTGCTATGCCCACCAATCAACCCACATCAGAGACGCGTCTTCTTGAAACAGATGGGAATTAACACAGAGACCAACAACCTGGACAATGTACAGAGAGTGTGAGACTTCAAATGGGATATTTTCATCAAAGCCCTGCCCTCCAGATTCAGGGATTTTGCAAGAAGAGGCAAAAGGATTGTAATAGCCAGAAGTGGTGAATAACTCCAAGGAAACAGTGTCTCTCAGACACAACAGGACTAACACACATGTAAACTCACACAGACCGTGAGAGCATTCACACAGGACCTGCACAAGTTCAAACTAGACAGAATCCTAGCACTTAGAAGGTGACGTGGAACCAACCCTTAACCAAGTATAGTATTTGTAAATGACCTGCTGGAATAGGGAAAATCAGTTTTCTACAGTGGAGTGTATTAATCTCCCTCAGGGCAAGCCCCATGCCAAGTTGGTCAACGTAAAAGGACTCCATATATTTTTGTGTGTATGTGCTTATTTTGTTTTGTTTTGGGGGTATTTTTGTCTTATTTATTTTCCTTTTATGTTTGTTTTATTTTTCATTTTTGCTTTTTGTTGTTTGTTGGGGGGGTTGTTTTGTTTTGTTTGATTGTTGATTTGGGGATACACACAGAGTGAGGAGAGAATAGGAAATTGGGTAGGGAGGAAGGTGGGGAGGATTTGGAAGAATTGGGGAAGGGGAAAGAATATAATCAAAATATATTTAGGAAAAAATTGTTTTTTGAGACAGTGTTTATCTGTGTAGTCATGGCTGTCCTAGAACTCACTGCTGTCAAACCAAGAGTTATTCTGTGATCTTTAAAGGACCATGCTCACTCATATTTGATTCGTGAATGAACTAGTTCTTATCCTCTTTGAAGCAAAAGTTTGTTGTGTGTCAATGGAATATAGATTAAAATTAGGAAAGACAGAAGCTATCCCCTACAGCAGAGACCAAGCACAATATTCAGTTGTTCCACTCTGGTGAGAGCATGTGCACAGGCCTTTAATTCTCCAGGCAACACCAATGGCATTAATATCACCAATCAGGGGCACTCACACAAGCCTGGATTGGGCATGTCGGGCATCTTCCTCAGTTTCTCTCTACCTTATTTTTTGAGGCACATTCTCTCGCTGAACCTGGAGGTCACCTATCCAGCTAGACTGACTGGCCAGCAACCTCCAGGACTCTCTTCTTTCTAGCTGTGTTCTGTTTAATGTGTGTTCTAAGGAAGTGACCTCCGTTTCTCACAGTCATGTGGAAACACTTTACTGAGCTGTCTCCAAAGCCATATCCTGGGTGCGGTCTGAGCATCAGCCTAGAGTTTCCACGTGGGCTGTGAAGAGTTCAGCAATCTTCAGCCTCCACAGACTCAATTACCATCCTAGCACCCGGGATGCACTATAAATCTCATCACCAGAAGAGGTTAAAGGGAACCTTTACCAGGCAAACAATTCCAAGAGTTTAAAGCTTATCTCCTAGGTTCTGGCCAAGAGCTAAGATTTCCTTTGCCTAATGAAATCACTTGTTGATTTACCTTTCTCCGGTCTCCAAAACTGCATAAGTATGGAGCTAGGTGCAGTAAAAAAGCAGCTTCATATCTGGCTGGAGATCAGATGGGAGTGTGCTGGACTGGGCCACATGATGGACTGTGCCTCCCTGTCTGGTGGTTTGAAAAGGGTCTCTGGGTTGATGGCCATAAGAAAGGTGGTGAGACCAACATTTGACTGCTTTATAAAAACCCAGTGTTCTTAAACAGCAAAGAAAGTTCAGTAGCTGTAGTCTTGGAAGTTAAGACTTCATGTTAGGAGCGAAATTGTTGAAAAACTAAGGTGGCTCAGAAGAAAGGAGATACAAGTTCAAACTGGAAAAAAAAAAAGCATAGAAGAGCAAAAGCAAGATGGCTCAGAGAGTACAGGCCCCTGCTGCCAAGATTTGCATTCTATCCCCTGCTAGAAAAAAGTTATCCCAAAGCATGAAGATGAGTATGCACTGTCCACACAGCAAACACCAGAGTACCGCCTGGGTGGACCTCACGGTGGCCCTGCAGATCTTATCTATGGAGGCTGCAGGCTTGTGGACCTTATCTTACAGGACAAAGTTGCAGTGTTTATCAGTCTTCCTTTCCTTCCTCCTTCACTCTAAACATCTTTAGAGGCTGGAATGAAGAAATTGTATGAACCAGCTGCTACACTGTCCTTTAAATAAGGCATTGGAAGTTGACCAAGCATGAGCATTAGCTGGTTTTTGAGAGGGATTTCATGGCTGAGGAAGGATGTGACCACATCCCAGTGCCTCCTGTTCCGAATGATGACAAGGAGAGGCTCAGGAGATCAGCTCATGGGTTCCATCCACATCACTTCATAGTTAAGACAATGAAATCATTAGCTCAGTGGTAAAGGGAATGCTTTCTTACCTAGCATACATGAGGTTTGGTCCTTAGGACAGTTTCGGGGACCATTAGCAACAATTTGCATGTTCTGAGTGGAAAAATTATAAAATCAATCCAACACTCAACTCTAAGTCATGTGTGTATGGTTCTCTCTCTCTCTCTCTCTCTCTCTCTCTCTCTCTCCTCTCTCTCTCTCTCTCTCTCTCACACACACACACACACACACACACACACACACACACACACACCTCCTACATGACTTACTTTTACTGGAAGAGACAGGGCAGGGTCTGGCTGGTCTGAACTCACTATATATACTAGATTGGCATCAAACTCACAGAGGCCTCTGCCTCCCAAGTACTGGAATTAAAGCCCTGCACCATGATACCTGCCTCATCAACCTCAGGAACATTGTTCATGTTCTTTTGAGACAGGGACTCTTATTGGCTTATGACTTTCCAAGTACACACTACCATGCCCAATGTTTAAAAATTTTTTTTAAAGTACTATAATTCCACCATTTTTCTCTTCCCTTTCCTCCTTGTAATTCCTCCCATGTGCCATATCCTTTTCTCCCTCTCAAAATCGTGCTCTTTGTGTGTGTACGTGTGTCCCTAAGTTATAAATACAACCTGTTCACTCCTTTAGCATTACTTGTATGTATATGCTTTCAGGACTTAGCATTTGCTATTGGATAACTAATTGGGAGTTCATCCCCTAGCGGAAACTGTTTCACCAACTCCCAGAATTCCTTAGTTGCCTGTAGTTCTTTGTCTATAGGCGGGCTCTATGAGCTTTCCCCCTTCAATGTTAGCATGTTTTGGGGTATTTATACTTTTTAAGGTCTTGTTTAGGCTGCCATATTGTTGGGGCATTATGTTTGAAGCGTCCTTGTCATTCCCAGGAGACACAATCACATAGCAGATTTCCTGGTCCTCTGACTCATACAAGCTTTCAGCTACCTTTCGGAGATGTTCCCTAATCCTTAGGTGTGGAGGAGCACAGATCATGTCTCAACAGGAGGGGGAGTGGCCCAAGCTGATGACTGTCCTTCCAACAGAGGGAGTGGCCCAAAGCTGATGACCAGTGCCATTACAAGATGGCACTGGGAGGAAGTGAGGCAAGCCTTCAAGTGTTTACTAAGAAAAACAATTGACTACCCAAACCCAAACTCATACCAGATGGGGGTCATCACACTTGAAGACCATGCCCAAGAGGGGATAAGACACTAGATACATCACAGGAACACTTTTTTTTTTTGGTTCTTCGAGACAGGGTTTCTCTGTGGCTCTGGAGGCTGTACTGGAACTAGCTCTTTTAGACCAGGTTGTTCTCGAACTCACAGAGATCTGCCTGCCTCTGCCTCCCGAGTGCTGGGATTAAAGACACCACCACCCGGCAAGGAACAACTTTAAAATTACTGGTTAATACTCTTCCCTGCCCTGTGGTTTTTCACTTTAAGAGAGTTCCACTGTTACTGATTAAGGAGATCTTGCCTGACTTCACTCCCTGTTGCACCTGATTGTCTCTGGTTCCAGGAGGCTATGGGATGAGCGAACAGTGCACTCTACCCTCTGCGACCTTGACCCGAGGCCCCCAGAGACCCCCCAAACTGGTGTCCCAACGGGAACCCAAGGCAGCCACTCTCAGGCGGAGCCAATCGGTTTTTGGGGTGAGACCCAAGGCATGGGTAACACGTCATCCTCCAGCCCCACACTTAAAGCACTGAGGATCATACTTGCCTTGAAAGGGGAAAACTAAACTCAAAGGCTTTACTTCTAATAATTTAGAAATAAAGGGACCAGACTCTCACTCAGTCCCTGCTTTAGCAGCTATGACTGGCTACAGAAAAGACAAGAAGGCCTGTAACACAAGGAAACTCCAGATCCTCTGTCCTCCCAGAGTCTAGGGCCAAAATTGAATACAAGGAACTCTAGACACACACCCCGCCTCCTAGGTACTTGGTTTCTGGGAACTGTTTGGCCACAAAAGAAACTCCAAGGGAGACCAAATCCTCCCCTATAGTCACGAGGATACAGTTCTGAAAACTATTGGTATCTATTTACAACAGGCCACCTGCAAGTAACAAGACAAAACCATAGAGACCACAGAATGTTCCCTCTCTGACCAATGAGATTACCTGGTACACAGGTATTTCATGTCAAAATATGACTTTGAGAAATTCTCGTGATTGTTCACAAATGTCAACCAATCAGAAACCAATCCATACCTACTGATGTAATCCTGTAACTTTTGTCTTTAAAACCTAGCAGTAGACAGGGAACTTCATCCCCCCTGGAGGCTGCTGTGTCAGCTTGCTAGATGGGGTCCCTCTGGAGGAAGGATGGACAATTTAATAAACCTCGTGCTTTTGCATCAGTGGTTTGTCTTCCTGGTCTCTTTGGGGATCGTTATGACTCAGGCACAACAGCCTCATTCGGCTTGGAGCTGGCCGACCCCTCAGCCTAAAAACCTGGCAGGAAATTACCACCCTTGCCCTGTGGGTTGAGGGCTCCAACCTCTTTTCCTTCCACACATGGGAATGACTGGAAAAACTATCGAGAGAAAGGGAAAAACATTTCGGTATAGTCCCTCCCTTGGGTTTCTATCAGGTACAAGCTCTGGTTTCTGTGAAGCCTTCATTCAGTGGGCAGGTCAGAAGCCTACTGTGTGTTTTGTCTCTGGCCGGTTGCGATTGGGTAACCGGTTAGACAAGGTTCTGTGTTATCTGTTCTGCCTTGGCCGTCTGCCTGTTTTGGCACTGACTGGTTCAGTGCGTTTTGTGTTATCTGTTGTGCTGACCTGGCAAGTCCTGTGTCCCGAGTTGTGTGTCAGGTTTGTGATTTTATGATTTTGTGTTTCTAACTCTGATACACTAGCATCTAGGTGATCTAGTTATCCAGGTTATAAGTCAATTGTACCCTAAAGGATGCATTATAAGGGTGGACCTACAGGGATTGGTTGAGGGGACACCCCAATCCCTAATCCCTAACTGGGTGTTCAGCTAGCAGTTGAATTTACCTGCACATCCAGGGCAGAGGGTTGGCCTTTGGCCAAACTAACCTGCACTCTAGGAATAGGGATCTGATTGAGGCCCAAATCCTTACCGTTTTTGGCCCCAAGGCCTCCCATTAATGGGGAGGCATCTGTCTGACCGGCCAGGTAATCTAGGTATTTGTGTAAATGTGTGTTTGTGATGTCTGTCTTTGTGTTGACTCAGTCACCCAGGAGGTCCAGCGGCACAGCAGCCTTTCTGGACTCCAGCTAGGTGCTTTCCCATAGATTGCTACAGCTACAGCTACCCGAGCCCAGCCAGACACTGGTCCCTCCCTCCCTCCTTCCCTCTCTCCCTCCCTCCCTCCCTCCTCCACCCCCCTTCTATCCTTACCTGCCCATGCACATGGCCCGAAGGTCAGGGGTCTCTTCTTGCTACCTGCAAGGGCAGCAGGTCAGAGCTTGATGGCTCTTTCCTCCCCTGCCCTCCATGTTTCTCTGCCCTGAGCATGTGGCATGAGGGTCAGGGTCGTGTGGTCCCCTCCTCTGCCCCATGCATGTGGGAATAGAGTGTCAGGGCAGGTAAGCTCCAGGGGGTCTCTCTGCACTGTTTGAGTGGGCAGAGGGTCGGGACTTGCCAGGTCTCTCTACCCAGAGCACATGCAGGGAGGGAGTTGCCATTTGGTCAGGTCTGGTTTTTCAGCAGAAACAGTACAGCTTTACAGTTATTGAAACCACAAGAGGAACTTTGGTAAAGGTTTTTAGATCTTTCTTTCTTTCTTTCTTTCTTTCTTTCTTTCTTTCTTTCTTTCTTCCTTTCTGTTTTGTTTTTGTTTTGAGACAGGGTTTCTCTGTGACCTGGATGCTGTCCTGGAACTAGCTCTTGTAGACCAGGCTGGTCTCGAACTCACAGAGATCCACCTGCCTCTGCCTCTGGAGTGCTGGGATTAAAGGTGTGTGCCACCAACACCCAGTGGTTTTTAGATTTTGGGTTGACTGGAGGGATTTAAAAAAAAAAGTAAAAGACTAAAGTAATAAAGAGAAGAAAAGAGATATTTGCCTAAAATAAAAATGTCTAAGGAGGGGCCTGTAGAGACGGTTCAGAGGTTAAGAGCACTGACTGCTCTTTCAGAGGTCCTGAGTTCAGTCCCCAGCAACCACATGGTGGCTCACAGCCACCAATGAGATCTGGTGCCCTCTTCTGGCCTGCAGGCATACATGCAGGCAGAACTTTGTATACATAATAAGTAAAATCTTTAAAAAAAATGTCTAAGGAAAGAGACTAAATGTAATATAGAAAGTTATAAAAGGGTCAAAGGAAGATGGAAACTGCTATGGTTTCTTGGATTAATTTTGTTTATTTCTCAAGAAAATTATGCATGCTTGTTTTGCTAAAAAGTTCTGTGTTTTCTAATACAAGTTTTGTTACAAGCATAGAGCTAAAGCAGAAAGTGTGGGCTGTCACCATTCTGCAGCCACATGGGAAGCTGGTCACATGGCTGGCTGGTAGCCATTTTGCTAAAGTTGAAAAAGATACTTCAATTGCCATCTTAGCCATGTGGAGTAGCCTAATTAAGAGGTAACAACAAACACACATTAGAGCTTAAATTAAGATAGATTTTTATATAGTGATTCATGTACCATCCTATAAACAAGGTTTAAGAAAAAAAAAAAAAACATGAGGGCTGGAGAGATGGCTCAGAGGTTAAGAGCACTGACTGCTCTTCCAGAGGTCGTGAGGTTCAATTCCCAGCAACCACATGGTGGCTCACAACCATCCGTTATGAGATCTGGTGCCCTCTGCTGGTGTGCAGATATACATGGAAGCAGAATGTTGTACACACAAAAATAAATAAATTCTTTTAAAAAACCATGAGATTTAAAATGTTAATGCTTCTATACACAGGGAAGCTAAACTTTGTAATTTAACAGTCACCCAAGTGATAATACTTTTAAAGGCATAAAAGATATTTTACTTTTGGTATTACAAAAAGACATTAAGGGATTTTATAATTCCTTTTAAGAGCAGTTTTTAAAATGTTTCAACTTATAAGGTTATAAGATACTTGTGCGTTTAAAATGTTTTTATTTTTAATGCTTGTACTTATGCTAAAGAGCTAAAATTTAAAGTCATAGCCATAATCTCCATATGCTAATAAAAAATTTGGATGTTTTATTCCTTGTGATGCAGTAAGGCAATACATCCTTGTCTTTGCTAAATTTGTTAAATTAAATTATTTAGATAAACTGAGTCATATAGATACTTCATGTTTTTGCTAAAAAGAGCTTCAATTCAAAATTTATAGTGCAAAGTTCAAGTTTTTAAAAAGCTAGCTTAATGTAAGATGTTAAAAATACAAGTTGCCAGGCGTTGGTGGCGCACGCCTTTAATTCCAGCACTCAGGAGGCAGAGGCAGGCGGATCTCTGTGAGTTCGAGGCCAGCCTGGTCTCCAGAGTGAGTGCCAGGATAGGCTCCAAAGCTACACAGAGAAACCCTGTCTCGAAAAAACCAAAAAAAAAAAAAAAAAAAAGTTAATAGAGATTATGTTTCAAAAGCTAAGCTTAAGCAAGCAACTAAAAACAAAGTTTCAGAAATTTACCTAGACAGAGGTCAGTCTAGCCAGTTTCTGCCAGACGTAATTCATTTCCTTTTGCCTTTGATTTCTTTGTCTCTAATTTCTTCCCTCACTGGCTCTGTTACACACGGCTTGTTTGTGGATGGTGTGCCTTTCTAGGGCCAAGTAGGGGACACATTTCACACAAAAACATTGCCTGTTCCATGTGTATCGGATCTGCTTTCTTGTCACTGGCAGTTTTAAGTCTACTCTGTATCTTTAAATGTCCTGTCTGCTGCAACGTGTGAATCAGAGATCACACTCTGCTTCTTACTTTTACCCAGTTGTCTTTAATATATCTATGTGTATACATACATGTAGCTACTGTTTTAAAATGTAAGCTAACTCTATATAAAACTTAAATTCAACTGTGCTAAGTCTCAAATATTTCAAAATTGTTATGTATCAATAAATGATGACAAACATTTAAGGTTATAAAGATCTATTGCAAATTAACAAAATATTTATACCACCCAGTCCTTCCTTTAAGCTGTTTACAAAGGTTAAGCTTCTATTACAAAAGAGGATTTTTCTCTACATCTCTGTCCTTTAGAGGTGTAGATCTAACCTACTAAGTTAAAACCAATTATAGTCAAGCTAGAGGGCTCTGAGGAAGACATCCTCCACAGCCTCTCAGCTTGAACCCAGTTCTCCAGACAGATCCTACCCTCATGTTGTCTGCACGGAGCCTCCTGGAGGCCCGTGATAAGTCTCTTTTTGTACAACATATAAGAAGTCATACCGCTTTTCCTGGCTTCATAGCCAAGGGAAACACCTGGGCCAACCAACTTGCCTCAGGCACCAGGGTACTAACCCTTCAGGAGGCCTCTAAACTTCATGAACTAACCCATATCATCTGGAGAGGCCTACAACCTATATAGGTTTCCCTCTCTACCTATCTTGGACCTAAAGAAAATAATACATTCATGCAAGCCATGCCGCTCCTTTCTTCGGACCCCACCTAGCCAATCAATGGGAACAAATTGCAAAGTGTAGGCCAAATACTATTTAGCATACTATTTCCCCTTTAGGGAAACTAAAATACATATTCATGTCTATAGACACTTTCTCAGGAGCCCATTGGGCCACTGCTCATACCAGGGAGAGTGCCAGACATGACCATTAACACTTTCTATAATGCTTTGCTGTTCTGGGCATACCTACTCAAGTTAAGACTGACAATAGTCCATGTTTTACCCGCCAAGCTTTACAAAGCTTTTACAAGGACTGGAATATCCAACGTATAACAGGCATACCCTACAATTCCCAGGGATAGGTCATAATCAAAAGACACAATCAAGTTCTCAAAGTACAACTAAACAAACAAAAAGGGGAGATAGCCACCATATACAGTTACAAATGGCAATGTTGACTATGAATATTTTAAATTTTCAAAAGGATAAACCACAAAATAGATTAAAAAAACATTGGGGACAGCAGGATCCAGGAGCCAAGTTGTTGGCACAATGGAAGGACCCCCTGACTTCACAATGGAAAGAACCAGACCCCTTCCTCATGATGGAGCCGGGGTATGGGTGCATCTTCCCTACAGGGGAAAGCCAGCCCATATGGTTAGCAGCCGGAAATATTAAAATTTTTCCCACCCTCCCAGATCCTCAGGGTGTCCATGTTGACCAACAATCAGAGAAAGAGGATTTGCTGGAACACCAGGGTCTCCATCAATGGGAGGCCTAAGGAGAGAAAGGTTAATGTGACCCAGGGGAAGGAATGCCCTGAGGAGTGATCTCTCGCCTTATAATTTCAGATGGAGATGGAGGTTCCAGGACAAAGACTATTGCTAATCTGGATACTGGCCACCCTCACGTGAACAGCAGTCACCCAGAAGAAGATCAACCCTCACCAACAGAGGGTCACCTGCATGGTCCTCAGTTCAACTCCACAACTAAGGAGACAGTGCCTGGGACCTGGTGGCCAGATCTGGAATTTGACCTCTATGACCTGGCTTGAGGATCATGTGATATGGGGGACTGAGGACACAGTATGGAGGGAGCCCCAAATGCAGGGGAAAGGAGGGTGCCCTGCCCACTGGGGGAGCCCCTCCAAGCCCGGACGCTCCCACCTGACGAAGCATAACTGCTTGTTAAACACCCCTTTTTACATCTGCCCAGGAAGCAATAGAACAGGACAAGTCAGACAATGTCAGAGGCCTTCTTCTGTCCTCCTGGGATGTCAAAAGATGTGGACAGGTAGTTGGATCCAACACCTGGGCCTCATTAGGGTGGAACAGGTCCCCTTGCCCAGGCTGAGCTCAAACCCCATCTATGGGAGACAGAGGGTAAAGAGCTAAGTAACTGGGAAGGGGGGAATATGTGGGGGCTCGGGCTCTAGAGAGAACCCAGTGGGCTCACTTTCCCACTCCTCCCTACTTAACTGTTAAGTCCAAACAGGAGAGGGAAGGCACATCAATGCGGCATAACTGTTTCCAGGTGCATAAATCCACTTGGTGGTTAAAGCCAGAGACAGAAGGAGCCTTCTGGCTATGTGAGCAGACGGGGCTCACCCCCTGCGTATATGGGCCATTACTTATAGCCAGGGGAGATAGGTGTGCTCTGGTCACACTTCTCCCCCACCCCCTTTATAAGACAGATGATGAAGTGTCGTTAAGGCTAAACCATCATTAGAAAAGAGAGCCCCTAACCACTGTTGTGGCAACAACCCTCACTGGGTTTAGGTCACCGGCACCGCTCTAGGAGCTACTTCTCTGCCACTACAGGACAAACGATTAAAAGAACTAAGGGCACAAATAGGCATTAGCCTAGATAAGGTAGAGGTTAGCCTAAAGTATATACAAAAGTCTTTAGACTCCCTAGCTAGAGTTGCTTTACAAAATAGATGCTGACAGCTGGGTGGTGGTGGCACACACCTTTAATCCCAGCTCTTGGGAGGCAGAGGCAGGTGGATCTCTGTGAGTTCAAGGCCAGCCTGGTCTACAGAGTGAGTTCCAGGACAGGTTCCAAAGCTACAAAGAAACCCTGTCTCAAAAAACAAACAAACAATGTGGGTGTGGACTAGATTTGTTGCTGCTGGAAAGAGGGGGGTTATACAAGGCTTTGGGGGAGGAATGTTGTTTTTATGCGGACCATTCCAGCGTAATCACAAAAAATTTAGACAGCCTCAGTAAGGACATTGATACATACTATACACAGGACAAAGGTTGGTATGAAATATGGTTTTCAGCATCCCTCTGGCTGACCACCTATGACCACCCAGACCATGTTTAGCAGGGTGAAAAATACCAGGTGTATGCAGGCCAGTTGAGGACTTCTCAGAAACAAGCCCCTCTCACTATACGTGGAAATACCCTAACCTCGAGAGAGCATCGCGGAGGAACGTTTCCCCACCCGATTACCAAAAGATAGCCGAATATGGGGCCAGACAATCTTGATGAAGGGTAAGGTACAGTGGACCACCAATGAACAATAACCAACTCAGCTTGTTGCTTGAATCTGCCTCCAAATGCCTATAAAAGATGTGTGATTTTACTGATCAGGGTCATACCTGTCTTGAGTATAGACGACCCTAATGCATGCTGGAGATAAACCTCATGCTTTTGCAGCAGTCTCAGTCTCCTTGTCTCAGTGAGTGGGCATTCCAGGTCCCCTTCGTGGGTCCTACAACTGGTGCACCATTCGGGAACCCACGCCCCGCTCGCAAGGCTAGAGTCAGGAGAGTGGAGGCGAACAGGGTGAGGTACCTCTGTCTTGTCGGTCTTCGTCCGTCTGAGTGTCATTATCTGTGCATCAGCAGCCGTTCGGTTTGTATTTTGGCTTGTCAGCATCTGTATTTTCTCGGGCTATCCGTGGCCACAGTAGCCAGGAGTTACAGAGGACACCCTGGACTCGGGGGGCGGAGGAAGTCGAGTTGGATAGGACCCGACTCCATCAGGGGGCGGTGGGCCGTAGGCTTCCGCCGAGTTATTCTTTCTTATGCTTGTGGCATTCACGGAAAGGACACATTGGAATTCTACTTTCTGATTGTCTTTTTGTGTGTGGACTTGGACTGACAATATTTTTGGACAAAATGGGTCAGGAAATCTCAACTCCTTTTAACTTGACTCTTAAACACTGGTCAGAGGTTAAGGACCTGGCTCATAACTTGTCTGTAGACATCAAGAAAATTAAATGGCAGACCTTCTGTACTTCAGAATGGCCCACCTTCCAGGTCAGATGGCCGCCAGAAGGATCTATCTCCCGGCGCCAAATCAGGCCGTAAAAAAGGTTTTCTTTTCACGGTCACATGGACATCCGGATCAGGTCCCCTATATCCTGGTCTGGGAAAACCTGTCTGGTACCCCCTTTGTGTGTCCGCCCATTCCTTCCCCCTGCAGGAGTTTTTGCAGTTTGGGAGGATGGGAAATCTGTTCTCCCAGACATGGATAATGACCTCTTCCTTCTGGAACCCTCTGCCGCCCTAACCTCCCCCTCTCCAGCCCCAAGCTGCAGGACCTGAGGGGCCCCCGACGCCCCTCCCTTGGCCCCTTCTAAAGCTCCCCAGGAACCAGAGAACTGCCTTGGGGTGTGCAGCCACCAAGGAGGGCCCCAGACAAGACTCACGCCCTCCTGCTCAGAGCCTATGGGCCACTGGATGAGCAAGGACAACAATCCCTACAGTACTGGCCATTTTCAGCCACTGACCTCTATAATTGGAAGACCCAGAATCCCCATTTCTCAGACAACCCCCAAGCCCTCACTAACCTAATCAAGTCCCTCTTATTCACCCATCAGCCCACATGGGATGATTGCTGGCAGCTCTTGCAGGTTTTATTCACTACAGAGGAGCAGCAACACATCCTCTTGGAGGCCAGAAAGAACGTTCTGGGACCATATGGCAGGCCCTCCCTCCTGCCGGTTTTCCCCTCACCAGGCCAGACTGGGACTTCAACACGACTGAAGGTAGGGAGCATCTAAAGGTCTATAGCCAGGGTCTAATGGCAGGTCTCCGGGGTGCAGCCAGACGTCCCACCAATTTGGCTAAGGTAAGAGAAGTGGTCCAAGGACCAACTGAGACCCCTGCTGCTTTTCTGGAAAGGCTTCTGGAGGCTTTTGTCAGTTTACTCCATACTTCCCACCAGTGAAGCCCTCAAGGCCACAGTTACGGTTGCCTTTATCTATCAGTCTAGTGGGGACATCAGGAAGAAGCTACAGAAACTCGAAGGGTTCCAGGATAAGTCATTAAGAGATTTGGTACAGGTAGCTGAGAAAGTGTATCACAACAGGGAGACAGAAGAAGAGAAAGAAGAAAACAAAAAGAGCAGGAGGCTAGGGAACTTAAACGTGACAAAAGAGAAGAGAGAAACTTATACAAGATTTTGGCCACCGAAGTGAGGGAAACTAGGAAACAGAAGGAGTCTAGTCAGAGAATACCTGGTAACTGAAGGGACCGCCCTGGCTAAGGACCAATGTGCCTTCTGTAAAGAAAAAGGTTACTGGACAAAGGAGTGCCCTAAGGAAAAAGGCAAAAGGAAAATATCAGGAAAGATATTTCCTGCTTTTTCCTGGCTCCTTTGGCACCACCCCCACCCCGGGTCTTAGCTCTACAAGATGACAGTGACTAGGGGAGTCAGGGCTCGGACTCCTTCCCCAGCCTAGGGTAACACTATATGTGGAGGGAAAGCCTACCCAGTTTTTAGTGGACACTGGAGTCCAGCACCCGGTCCTCCTACAAGTGGAAGGACCAATCTCCAGCAAGAAGTCTTGGGTGCAAAGGGCCACCAGTAATAGGCAATACTGTGTGTACTATCTGAAGAATGGTGGACCTTAGCATGAGCTGAGTATCCTACTCATTCATTGTGATTCTGGAATGTTCCCTACCCCTTATTAGGCAGAGACTTACTAAGATGGGCGCTCAAATACATTTCCTGCCAGATGGGCCTAAGGTCACCAATGGCAAAGGAGACTCCATCCCAATACTAACAATGCAGTTAGAAGATGAATACCAACTATATGAGAGCCCTAAACCAAAAGGAGAGGACATAGACTGGTGGACAGCAAGGTATTGCAGGGATGGGGAAAGCAAAGAACCAACCCCCAATCCATGTGGAATTAAAAGCCTACGCTAGCCCCATCATGGTCCGCCAATATCCTATGTCTAAGGTGGCTAGAGATGGAATTCGACCTCATTTACAATGACTCCTCCAGCTGGGGATCCTCCGGAAATGCCAATCAGCATGGAATACTCTCCCTGTACCGAAGCCTGGGATGGATGATTGCCCGCCATTCCAGGATCTCCGTAAAGTCAACAAACGGGTTAACAGACTTGCACCCTATGGTGTCGAATCCCTATAACCTGTTGAGCTCTATTCCTCCTTCTAGAACCTGGTTTTGGACCTCAAGGACACTTTCTTCTGTCTTGCTCTGGTGCCCAACAGCCAAGAGTACTTATTGCCTTTGAATGGAAGGACCCCGAGTCGAGTATCTCAGGACAGCTCACTTGGACCAGACTGTCACAGGGATTTAAGAACTCCCCCACCATATTTGATGTAGCCTTATATCAGGACCTGGCCCCCTTCCAAGCGGCCAACCAAGTAACTCTGCTGCAATATGTAGATGATTTACTCTTGGCACCTTCCAGCAGAGAAGAATTCATTGAGGGAACAAAACACCTGGTAGAGCTAGGAGATCTAGGCTACTGAGCCTCAGCTAAGAAGGCCCAAATCTGCCAGCAACAGGTCAGTTACCTGGGGTATGTATTAAGGGGGGGTCGGGGAGGTGGCTATCAGAAGCCAGAAAGGAAACTGTGTTCCACATCCCACCACCCAGTAACCAGAAACGGGTTAGGGAATTTCTGGGAACAGCGGGCTTCTGCCGATTGTGGATAGCAGGGTTCAAGAAATGGAAGCCCCTCTATACCCACTGACCAAAAAACAGAGGTTGTTTATTTGGGGTGAGAAAGAACAAAAAGCCTTTGACTCTATCAAAACTGCCTTGTTGTCCGCCCCTACCTTGGGGCTCGCAGATGTGACCAAACCATTCCATCTATATGTGGCAGAAAACAGAGGAATAGCGAAAGGAGTTCTGACCCAAAAACTGGGTCCGTGGAAGAGGCCAGTGGCATACCTGTCAAAAAAGCTCCACCCATGGCAACGGGGTGGCCAGCCTGCCTCCACATTGTGGCAGCAGTAGTTACCTTGGTGAAAGATGTAGATAAGTTAACTATGGAACAGGACTTGGTAATTTCTGAAAGCATAATAAGGCAGCTGCCTGAAGGATGGCTGACCAATGCCCGTATGACTCACTACCAGACACTGCTACTTAACTCAGACTGTAGCACATTTGCCCCACCTACCAGCCTAAACCCCACTACCCTACTCCTTGATCCATATTTGGAGGCACCAATACATGATTGCCATCAGGTACTAGCTGAGACTCATGGCTGGCGCAAGACTTGTCAGATCAACCTCTAAAAGATGCTGAAGTGACATGGTTCACCGATGGGAGCAGTTTCTTAGAAGAGGGTAAAAGAAGAGCAGGAGCTACAATGGTAGATGGAAAAAGTTATATGGGCTGCCCGAAGGGACATCTGCTCAAAAAGCTGAACTCGTGGCCCTCACAAAAGCTCTAGAATTGGGAAAAGGTAAGAAAATTAACATCTACACAGACAGCAGGTATGCCTTTGCATATACGCACAGAGCTATGTACCAGGTCTATTAACCTTGGGAGGAAAAGAAATCAAACATAAACCTGAGATTCTGGCATTGCTGAAGGCCTTGCACGTACCAAAATAGTGAGTATTATTCACTGCCCAGGGCAATAGAAAGAACAGTCCCCTATAGCTCAGGGAAACAACCAGGCAGATCGGGAGGCCCGAATAGCAGCCAGAGAAATGTCCCCTACTATGGTAATAAAGGAACCTACCATAGGGCCACCATCCCAGTACTCAGCAGGGGACCTCGATTGAATCTCTAAAGATGCCTCAAACCATTTTGATGAGGAGAAAAGAATGTGGCTCACTGCAACAGGTAAGAAGATACTATCCCAAAACCAAGCAAAGGCCAAGGTTAGGCAAATGCACCAATGGACTCATTTAGGAGCCAAGAAGCTGGTTCAGATGGTCTTAAAATCTAAAAATCATGTCCTAGGCCTCAGATGGCTGGCTGAACAACTGGTCCAGCAATGTCAACCTTGTCAGAAGGTAAACACTTGCAGAAATAAGACATACCCAGGGACCTAGAGGAGATAGGCCTGGGGTCTTCTGGGAGGTGGACTTCACTGAAATAAAACCTGGGAAATACAGGTATAAATATTTACTAGTGCTTGTAGACACTTTTTCTGGATGGGTAAAGGCCTTCCCCACCAAGCAGGAGACTGCTATAATGGTGGTAAAGAAGATACTACAAGAAATTTTCCCACAGTTCGGGGTGCCAAAAGTAATAGGGTCAGACAATGGCCCTGCTTTCATTGCCAAGGTGATTCAGGAGGTGGCCAAATACTTAGAGGTCGATTGGAAACTACATTGTGCATACTAACCCCAGAGCTCAGGTCAGGTAGAGAAGATGAATAGAAGTCTAAAAGAGACCCTGACTAAATTAACCATGGAGAGTGGCATGGAATAGTAGTGCTATTCCCTTAGCCCTTTTCAGGGTTAGGAATACTCCCCCAAGATTCAGTCTGACCCCCTTTAAGATACTCTTTGGAATACCTTCCCCACTGACCTTAGTGGGGGACGCATTTGAACCAATCCATCATATTAACAATGATTTATATGCTAGGCTCAAAGACCTTCAGGTAGTATAGAAGGAGGTGTGGATCCAGCTGGTGGCTGCCTATCAGCCAGGAACACCTAAGATATCACACTGATTCCAGGTTGGAAATTGGGTTTACGTCAGGTGACACCAAAACCACTCCCTCAAACCATGCTGCAAAGGACCCTACCTGCTGTTGTTGATTACCCCAATGGCAGTTAAGGTAGATGGGATAGCTGCTTGGATCCATGCATCGCAAGTGAAACCAGCCTCCCATCCATGGATACCCAACAGGAGAATTCACCAGCTTGGGAAATCCAAACCACCAACAACCCGCTAAGGCTGAAAATTATGAGATCGGAAGGATGCAGACCGGTCTCCTCCTGGTACTGTACCTTAATATCCTACTCCTACAAAAAGCCCATCCCAATCCGCAACAACCCCAAAGGCTGACCTGGCAGGTAATCTCAGGGACAGGAGATGCAGTCTGGAGCATCTCAAAGGAAGCTCCCTCCCCCTATACCTGGTGGCCTGAATTACAGACAGATCTTTGCTCTCTGGCCGCTGGATTGGACTCCTGGGACATCCCTGAAGTGGTCCAGAGAAAGGGGAACCCTAGTGTGTATCAGGAAAATGTGCTTGCCCGGGAGGAGGTCTAGGTGGATGGGGACTGGGATGCAGCCACCCCAGCTCCGGCACGAGCTCTATACCTATGGAGTATATGTATGCCCGAGGAGCAGATGGGACAGGGGGACTATCCACAAATGTGGGGGTATGGAGACTTATTACTGTAAGAACTTGGGCTGTGAGACCATGGGAAACATTTATTGGAAACCCACCTCGAACTAGGATCTCATTACCCGCAACAGAAAGTCCCCTCGTGGGCCAGTGTAGGGGAAGCTGTAGCCACGCCTTCTTAGGGGCTGGCTACAAGAGTACCTGAGGGCTTGTGAGGGCGTGGTCAGAGTGAGTAGGGGGACTGCGTTTTCGGTTTCGGTTTCTCTTTGCTTCTTGCTGTACAGACTACCACCGGCTGGCTGGTTCGCTCTGTAAGTAAGGCTTTTCCCTATTAAATACCCTTATATTTCTACCTGACTCCGTACTGGTAATTTCTTACTATATCTGGTGTCAGAAGCGGGATATTGGAAACCCACACCCCATTTGGGACAGGCTGTGGGTTCCATCGGGCCCGCCGCCTAGGCCCGGAAAGCACCCTCTCTCCACAGGCGTTCCCGGCTAGCAGCCGACCCACTGCTGCTGAGCTGCTCAGAACCATCCACCCAGCTCAGAGACAGTTTCTAGCTGCCTAGAGTCCAGGTAGGCCTCCGCTTTCAGCTGTGGCTTCCCCTGGCCTGCGGGAAAGCCCGAATCTGTTTCAGTGGTTGTAGCCGCAAGGCCGTATACTCTCTAAGATAAGCGCAGCCGCTTTTGTGACCTCTCTCCACCGCTGACCGACTGCTGCAAAACGCCTCAGAATAACTGAACGCCTGTGCTACCTGCTGATCAAATATATTTACTGCATCTGGAGTAGAAATCAGGTAAAATTATGGCAGAATATTTATCATTTGCTAAAATTGGTAATATTTTTGCTTATTACGTGAATTCACTGTTTGAGGAGGATGTTAATGTGCCAATTACTGGCCTATATGCCATAATGGCAGTTAGCTTGCTGGTACAAATAGTATTACTAGCCAGAGGACTCAGGAATAGAGATAAGGATAACCTCACCACCTGCTTACAGGAAATAACAGCTTTACGATTAGGTCAGACCACAATTGTACAGCAAATGGAACAGAAATTGGATGATAAGCTTGACTCTGTGTCCAATACACTAAAGACAGAGCTGTCTGATGAGATACAGCGTATTTATGATAAGATAAACACAGAGAGATCCTCCATGTCTGAGGCCTTAGAGGCTAGGCTGTCAAAAGACCATGACCAGCTAAAGAATATCTGTAGCCAGCTAGAAACTCAGATAGGCAATGTTACTCATCAACTAGATACAACAGTACAAAATACCCAGCATAGGGTTGAAGAATTGGACAATGCCATTCAATCAGTTATTGAAGCATCCAAGGTAGCAGATCAGAAATTTGAGTCTAGATTTGAATGTTTGGAAGATAATTTACAGTACAGGGCTGACAGATTACATAGGTCCATACGGTCAATTGCTGAGGACTCAAAATCAGCAAATCATGACCTGGAATCTAGACTCCAATACCTAGAAGGCAGTTTCCATGCCATCCAGATGCTGTCTAAGGATGATCGTATGAAAGACCTAGAAAAACGTGTAGATGAGCAGTTAGAGCAATTTACAGATTCACTAACGTGCTTGGAATCTTTTATGATTAAGGAGATTGAAACTTTTCAAAAGGATATCATTACTAGGCTTAAAGATCAGTGGGATGCCTCAGAAACAAAATCACTCCAATCCCAGGCACCTACTCCACCCAGGTATCGTGACTATTCTTCTAAGGTTGTTACTCGTACACCATTAGTGTACCCAGCTACCATGGTAAAAAAGCCAGCTTCTAAGAAACACCCTCATGGACGAATGGTTTATAAATGACAACCTATCAGCCGAAGGATCTTAAAAATATTAAAAAATCAGTTGTCTCATATGGTCTCCATAGCCCATGCGTAAAACAGCTATTACATTCATGGGCAACCTTTAACAGGGTGACACCTACAGATTGAAAACTATTGGTAACAGCTGTACTTGAAAATTCATGCCAAATCCAGTAGAAGGCATTGGTAAGGAAAGAGGCAAAGCTCCTTAAACGTCAGGGCATAAAGAAAGGTTTTAAAGCCCCTCTAGATAAGCTTCTTGGTCAGGGTATTTATGCTGACCCACAGGTTCAGGCTAAATATAATGACAATATTATAACATAAAGCATGTTACTGGTATACCACACAATCCTACAGGACAAACAGTGGTTGAGCGATCTAATAGAACACTTAAGAAGATGCTCAACAAACAAGCTTGGAAGACTAAACCCCCCAAACATAGGTTACATAATACTTTATTAACACTAAACTTTCTTAATGCCAATAAAAAAAGACAAACAGCTACAGAAAGACACTAGACCACAAAAAAAAACTGCTAAACTCAATCAGCCAGTATACTTCAAAGATGTACTAACCTCTACATAGAAACCAGGACATGTATTACGTTGGGGTAGGGGTTTTACATTGGTTTCTACAGGAGAAGAAACACTTTGGATACCATCAAAGTTGATCAAGATTCGACTAAAAAAGGAAAAACCTCTCAACAAGGACAAATGACAGGTATTCTACTAAGGTATATCTTATAAACTAAATAAAAGCCTCCCAAAGGAAAGAAAAGTGTTTTGCTTTTATCTTCACAGAAAAACTCATCTTCAGAAGGCAAAAGACACTACATGGGTAGATACTTAAGAAGAAAAGGTAGCTATAACCATCAAATAGAAGAAATGTGCCATACGGTAAACTTTACAGCTGTCTCTCAAAAAACTCTATTTCTCTTTATTTCCTAGTCCCTATTCAATTAAACCAATGCTAGACTTAGAGATGGATTTGGCTTTCCTCCTCTAAAATCCAAACACATTATTTAACTAAGCTTTAGTGTTTCTGTATTGTATCAAGAAGCCAATTGATGTAATACAGAATAAAAGAAAAATTTGGGGACTGTCTTTGTCTTTTCTTGGATCTTTCTCTCAAGGTGTACACCCTTTCATAATTGTTATGCTCTCATGGTTACATTCCCTAGCATGTGTACATACACAAGCAAACATTTCTCTGCTAACTGTTCATGTTTGAATCCCACACAGCCAATAAAGACCTGCCTGACAGCAATCCCTAGACACCCTGGAAAGAAAATGGGCCACAGCTCCTCGACTGCACTGGATCCAACTTGCTCCATTTCAGCTGACACTCCGGCCAGAGGTTCGGGTACTGACTTCAATCAAGTTGAGGATTTCAAGCGAGATCTTCAATCAAGTGAATCCCATCTAACATGGACTGGATACTAACATTTTCTTTCTACAGGACCCCACATGACTATCATCGTCCCATTTCAGCAGGAAGTAACTTGGAAAATGCTACGCCCCCTTTCCCCATTGTTGTCACTTAGGATAGTGTATATACCTAGTTAGGAATAGCTTCCTATTGTTTATGACTTTAGGGTTTAGTTAAAATAGATAGTTATCTTCTTATATTTTACCTTTATACTGTTAAGTTTTAATCCTCTTTTAGACTAAAAGGGGAATTGTAGGGGAAGCTGTAGCCACGCCTTCTTAGGGGCTGGCTACAAGAGTACCTGAGGGCTTGTGAGGGCGTGGTCAGAGTGAGTAGGGGGACTGCGTTTTCGGTTTCGGTTTCTCTTTGCTTCTTGCTGTACAGACTACCACCGGCTGGCTGGTTCGCTCTGTAAGTAAGGCTTTTCCCTATTAAATACCCTTATATTTCTACCTGACTCCGTACTGGTAATTTCTTACTATAGGCCAGAGCTGACTTCAAGTACCTATTCAGAGAATAAAGCTTCAGGTTTCAGGGAAACAGGCCAGGAGTGTGGAAGGTGAAAGGGCTATGTACCAATTTTACATGCAATCCACTCAGTATTTGCTTTTCAGAAGATGGGAAAAAATAGAACTTGGACAAAAGGCATACTTGGGGATTAAGGCTCCATAAGTCTGGATATGATCAGCTGTTGTTTACCATTAGGCTAAAGATAGAGAGCCCTTCTGTACCCATAGGGCCAAATCCGGTTCTAAGGCCCTCCAGGAACTTCCCTCCCCAAACAAAGTTTAAGCCCCCATCACCCACTGGGGGGAACATGACAAATGCACCCTGACTCTAAACCAAAGCACTGGTTTCCTCCAGCCCCCTAGCAATGGCTGGTGGGCCTGTTCACAAGGCCTAACCCCATGTATTCATCTAGAAGTTCTAAATAATTCCAAGGATTTCTGTGTGTTAGTACAGTTGATACCTCGGATGATTTGCCGCCCCATGAAGAGTTATTATCTCACTGGGACGAGGACATAGTCCATTCCAAAAGAGGGCCAGTATCCTACTTGGCCTAGGACAAGGAGTGGCAGTGGCGGCCACTGGGGCATCAGCACTAGCGCTGGGACGTCAAAATTACCAACATTTGCAACAAGCCACACATAAGGACATTAAAAAAATAGAAAGCTCTATAACCAAACTCCAAGAGTCACTGATTTCCCTATCCGAAGCAGCACTGCAGAACAGAAGGGGACTAGACCTCTTGTTCCTCTAACAAGGAGGATGTGCAGCCCTGAAAGAAGAATGTTGCTTCTATATAGACCACTCTGGGGTGATCTAGGACTCCATGGCCAAAGTGAGAGAAGGGTTGGCCAAGAGAATGGGGGGAGAGAGAGAGAGAGAGACAGAGAGAGAGAGAGAGAGAGAGAGAGAGAGAGAGAGAGAGAGAGAGAGAGAGAGAGAGAACACAGAGCTAGGGATGGTTTGACTCTTGGTTCCAAACTTCCCCATGGCTCACCACTCTGATCTCAACCATAATGGGACCTTTACTCATTTTGCTTCTGCTTTTAACTTTTGAGCCTTGCATTTTAAACCTATTACTAGCCTTTATCACAGAATGCATTGGCACGGTGCAAATAATGATGCTTAAACAGCAATATTAGGGAATAAACCAAATAGAAGAACCATAGATTTCAAGATTGAAATACTACCAAAGACAAGGGGGGAATGTGAGACCCTAGACCATGAAAACTATCAGGTGTATGCAGGGCAGTTGAGGACTTCTCAGAAACAATCCCTGGCTCACTATATACATGGAAATACCCTAACCGTGAGAGAGCATCGGGGAGGAATGTCTCCCCACCCTATTACCAAAAGATAGCCGAATATGGGGCCAGCCAATCTTGATGAGGGTACCAATGAACAATAACCAACTCAGCCTGTTGCTTGAATCTGCCTCCAAATGCCTATAAAAGATGTGTGATTCTGCTGATCAGGGTCGAACCTTTCTTGAGTACAGACAACCCCAGTGCACGCTGGAAATAAATAAACCTCATGCTTTTGCAGCAGTCTCAGTCTCCGTGTCTCAGTGAGTGGTCATTCCCAGTTTAGGTCCCCTTCCTGGGTCTTACACACCCTGATATCAACTTTACTCGGGCTGCTCCTCATCTTAATTATGATCCTGATACTTGGATCTTGTGTCCTTAATAGAATAATTACCTTTGGGAGAAAACAGATAAATGAGGTACAACTTATGACTTTGAAGGGACCATTACAACCACCTGCACAACACCGGGCTGTAGGCCCTCCCCACCTCACCCATAGCTTGATAAACCCCTACCTCAAAATGCAAATGAGGCTCACACAGAAGTGGAGGGGGGATGTCATTCCCCCTTCCTCGGGGTAGGTATCACCCTCCTTGAGGGTTGCCTTAACAGGTGCCCAAAAAGAGGTTAAGAACGGTCTAAACAACCAAAAAAGGGGGAAATATGGAGGAGCACAGATCATGTCCTGTCAGGAGAGGGAGTGGCCCAAAGCTGATGACCAGTGCCATTACAAGATGGCTCTAGGAGGAAGCTACTGAGGCAGAAAAACAATTGGCTGCCCAAACTCACACCAGAAGAGGTCATCACACTCACAGATTGTGCCCAAGAGGGGACAGAACATTTTAAAACCATTGGGTAATACTTTTCCCACCCTGTAGTTTTTCACTTTAAGAGGGCTCCACTGTTCCTCAATAAATGAGATCTTGCCTGACTTGAGTCTTTGTTGTGCCTGATTGTCTCTGGGTTCTGGGAGGATGTGGGATGGGCGAACAGTGCACTCTATCCTCTCTGACCTCGACACTGGGGCCCCCCAGAGACCCCACACTTAGGTGCAGGAATTGTATTGTAGTTTTATCAGTCAGGGCTAGGCACCCTATTATCACTTGTTCTTTGAATTTTGGCCAGTTATTATCTCCATCTGTTGCAAAGAGAAGTTTCTTTGATGAGTGGTGACAGTTACACTTATCTGTGGGTATAAGGATATTTAGAATATAGTTAGGAATCATACTGGTTTAATAAAATGACACTATCAGGCGTCATTTTATTATTCTCTAGGATCTTTGACCTCACTATCCCTGAATAGTTAATCTAGATTTCCATTACCAAGCACAATTTCCCTTTGTTGACCAGGTAGGTCTTAAGTTCAATTACAGATCTGTTGGTTACCACCAATATATGAGTGCCACTATTGCACACTTAGGGTTATCATGCCATGCTATTCATCATTGTGGTTCATACATGTCATAGATAAGCTGGACTACTGCTTGCTTCCCTCCCTTGGAAACTTACATAGCACCTTTTAGTCATATAAAAGCCAGTCATCAAGAAGGAGGTGTACAAGTCAGAACCAGCTCAGTCTACCAAGTCTTGTGTCTGAAGTGCACATGTCTTCAGCAGTAGGGACTTACTGCTGGGGCCTGTATTGTTTTAGGAATCTCCTAGACTCCCTTGACCAACAACTCAAAAGGAAGCTTCTCATGCTTTGTATTGAGTTTTTTTAATCTATTTGTGCCCAGTATATGTCATGTGGGTTGTGGGTTCAAACCTTCATGTTTGTATACCGAGCATATTACTATCTCAACTGTCTCCCAACCTGTGTGTGTGTGTGTGTGTGTGTGTGTGTGTGTGTGTGTGTGTGTGTGTGTGTGTGTGTGTATCAGGGTTTTGAAACAAGTTGTCACACACAATTATGTATTGTTAAATTTAAATTTTCATTAGCAACTTCCTCACAAATGTCAAATCTGTGATTTACCTAGTTTATTAGTTGGCTTTCTAAATGTTTTCACATTGATTTTTACAGATGGGATTATGATTGTTAATGTCCAGAAAACACAATATTAACACTTTCATGGCAAACAAGAAAAGGATTTCTTTTGGTTTTTTTGAGACAGGGTTTCTCTGTGGCTTTGGAGGCTGTCCTGGAACTAGCTCTTGTAGACCAGGCTTGTCTCGAACTCACAGAGATCCATCTGCCTCAGCCTCCCAAGTGCTGGGATTAAAGGCGTGCGCCACCACCGCCTGGCTACAAGAAAAGGATTTCATGTGATGCTATAACATGACCTTGGACCCAGACAACTTCACTTTTGTAAACTGGTGTCTACTTGCTGTACTACAAATACACATGCACATGCCTTTGTTTTACTAAAACAACCAACTAGGATGATTTTTTAAAACAAAATTGTCACTGGTAAGTGAATTTATTCATGTTTGATTATATACGAAATTGTAGAACTGGGTATTTATTTAAGGTGAACTTATATATATTTTGGTGTGTACATATGTATGTTTGTGTGTACATGCATGTGTGTGTGTGTGTGTGTGTGTGTGTGTGTGTGTGTGCCGGTGTATGTGTGCATATGGAGGCCAGAGGTTGATGTAGAGTGTTTTAATTGAAATCATATCATCTACAAATAATTATTGTAGAAACATGGCACAGCAAGATTCACATCTATGTTTTGTTTGTTTTATATAATCCAGGTTGGATGTGAACTTGCCCTGTAGCCATCCTTGAACTTCTGATCCTCCTGACTCCACCTATCAAGCTCTCCAACTATAAGTGTAAGCCACCATGATCAGTCAATGTTGGGCTCCAGCCTGACCCCAGGACTTTGTACATGCTAAGCAATCACTCTACCAACTCAGCAACATTCTACCTTTCTATCTATGCTTTATTATCCAAGATGATGACAATCATATTGACCTTTCATTTCAAACTTTTAGGAGAGATAATTCAAAATTTATAAATTCATAAAATTTACCTTGTGACTTGTACAATTCAGTGGTTTCAAGTATATTCAGTGTTGAGCAATGAAATTCACTAACATTTTAATGATTCCAAAAAGAAACATTAATAATCAATCCCTGTTCCCTCACCTCAAATCCTGTCTGACAACACACAGTTTCAGTCTCTCTTCCTATTCTGGAGAATAGGCTGGTTTCTTCACCTGACATGTTTCCAAATTCCTCTCTGTTATTCTATGAATTGGTACCTCATTTCCTCTCACTGTTGAGTACTCCACTGTATGAACATATTACACTTTGTTTAAACCCTCCTATGTACCCCAGTAGCTGAGAATCAAGGCCAGCCAGTGGCATTCGCCCTTCCTTCCACTGCCTGTTTCTTGCTTCACTTTCCTGGCTTGGCTTCAATGAACCTTCTACTTTACCTTGAGGTTATCCCATACCATAATGCTCATCTGATCCTTGTCTCCTCTTCCACTTTCTCCCTCTCTTCCTCTCCTCTCTTCCCCTCACCCTCTTCTTTTCAAGGAAATTTCTGTGGGCTCTCTTCTCTGAAGATTATTTCCCTAGTATCTGGTTTTTCCTTTGCCCCATTTAATGCAACTGAGTTGTCAGAAACTAAGCATTATATGCAGGCTCACAACACTCAGCAGGCAGCTATTAGTAAAAGTTATCACCAGGTAAATGAGGCTGACCAACAGCACTGATGTTCAGAGATGTACATGGAAGACGAAATGGCTTCCCATTTAGAAAACTAGCGTAGACTTGAATAGTACTGTTAGCTACCCATGTGCCACTGGCACCTCCTCTCTCTCCTTCTGTATTAACATCCAACTTAGCAATCTGTTCTATTTTACCACCTATTCTCCCTCCATCCATCTCCAATATCAATAGCTCAGTTCAAGGCTAGAGCTAGAGTTTAGGGACAAGTCACATGTTGGATGTTCAAGGCCCTGAGTTTGATCCCCAGTGTGTTAGTATCTCACACACACTCAAGAGTGCATACACAGGGGGTAGGGGAACTTGTTTCAGGTTATCCATCACTTGGTTTTTCTCCTCCCACCCTTTGTACCAAGACTTATATTAATTGTAGACCCATCTGACTCACTTCATATCTAATGACTTGTAGGAGAAACTTCCAGGCAGCCTACCCAATCTGCAGTTGCCCTGCCCAGCTGCCCAGGGCAGCAAAAATGATAAGCATACATGGCAGGCGCTTTGTCCCTGAACCAAGCCTGCCTCTACACCAAGACTGCTGATGAAGAGACACCTGACCAGAGACACCAATGAGAAAAGGACAATGTAGTAGAGTCAGCCACCTAAGCCGATGGGACCTTGGGATGGGGCATAAAATTAGGCCTACTCACTCCCAGTGCCTGAGTCCTTGGTGCTACATCTTTTCACCCCCTCCTGCAAGGGGTGTCTATGCAGGGTCACCCGCAACCATGGCTGACATACAAAACGTATCTATTGCAGTCTATTGTGTGCAAAGCTTCCCACCAATGACACTTCACACATGACATCATTTTAATCTTCCACAAATCCCAGAGGAAGAAATAATTCACTCAATTTTACAGGTAAGGAAAACTAGGCTGAAAGGAGTTTAATAGCTTGTTCAAGGTATGGAAGCTAGATTTAAATTCAACTCTCTTTCAAAATCTACTTCTTGATGACCATATATTTGTCATCCATCTCTTGCCTCTATACAATATACAGCTCAAAATCTGGGCTACAAGTAAAATAAACCTCTGCCCTAGACTCAAACCATAAAGTCCTCTATCCATACTGTGTTTCCTGGCTTCTCTCTTTCATTTTTTTTTTTTGTGGTCTACACCAGGGTTTGCCAAACTGCAGCGCACAGACCATAGTTTAACCTACGAACTAAGAACATTTGTCACATTTCTCTGATTGAAAGAGAATTCCAGAGAATAGTTTTATGACATATGAAATGGAAATTTCAATTTCCATGCAGTCTTACCAGAATACCAGACTCCATTGCTTCTTATTACATATAGCTAACTTCACCACACAATAAAATGAAGCCCTTAGGACAGACTATGTGGCCCACAAAGCCATAGATATTTAATATCTAAGATGTACAGGAAAAAATTTTGCCTGTACTCCTTCAAAGATATGGGGTCCCCTCCACTTTTTTTCTTTTTATAGGAATGCAAAGCTGGGGAGAGAGGAATGAAGCCGTTTCCCTGGACTGGATAAATTTAGGCTATGGGTGAGGTAAGTAGTACTGGAAGGAGCCACAGGTACTGAGGAAGACTTGTCCCAAGCTTCTTTGGAACCAGACAATGCCAAGATGACATTTACAAGTTTTATCAATAACAGCCACTCAGGGGGGCTGGAGAGTTGGCGCAGTAGTTAAGAGCACTGACTGCTCTCTCTTTCAGAGGTCCTGGGTTCAATTCCTAGCACCACATGACAGCTCATAATTGTCTGTAATTCCAGTTCCAGGGGACCTGTGACTCATGGCAAAGTACCACTGCATATAAAAATAAAAAATGAATAAAATAAAAAAAATAGCCACTCAGTTCCTTTATATGGTTTCAAATCTTGGTAGATATCTGAGATAACTTCCTTAAGGTTCTAAGGCTAGAATTAAGAAGTCACAGGATTCAAACTTAAGAGTCACATTAGTATCTATTGCACCTGCACAAAACTCAAGTCCAAGTGGACCAAAGACCTCAACCTAAAGTCTGATATATTGGATCTGATAGAAGAGAAAGCAGGGAATAGCATGCAATACAGTGGCACAGAAGACAACTTCCTGAATAGAACACCTATAAGAGAGTTACTAAGATCAACAACCAACAAATGGGACTTCATGAAACTAAACAGTTACTGTAAGGCAAAAGACACTGTCAATAGGCAAAACAGCAGCCTACAGAATGGGAAAAGATCTTCACTAACCCCATATCTGACAAAGGATTATTATCCAAAATAGACAAAGAACTCAAGAAAATAGACATCAACAAACCAAACAACTCAATTAAAAAACGGGGTGCAGATCGAAACAGAGAATTCTCAATAGAAGAATCTCAAATAGTGAGGAGCACTTAAATTTTCAATACCTTTAGCTATCAGGGAAATGCAAATCAAAATGACTCTGAGATTCCATCTTACACCTGTCAGAATGGCTAAGATCAAAAACACAAGTGACAGTTCATGCTGGAGGAGATGTTGAGCCAGAACACTCCTCCATTGCTGATTGGAATGCAAACTTGTATGGCCACTTTGGAAGTCAGTGTGGTGATTTCTCAGAAAATGGGAACTGATCTATCCCAAGACTCACCTATACCACTCCTGGCCATAGGTTTAAAGAACACTCCATCCTACCACAAGGACACTTCCTAAACTATGTTCATAGCAGCTTATAGGCAAAGTTTTCCTGTCCCAACTGCCTGTTATTTCCTAAATAACTGACAGCTGCTTCCCAAAGAACTGACTTGAAGACTAAGTAACAAAAAGTGCTCAGGTGGGAACTCATGAATATCACCATGAAGGGGAAATATAATCAGCATTGAGGGTGGATAGGGAAAGGGGTCTGGATGGGGAGGAACAGAAATAGGAGGGATCAAGTCAGGGTAAATGGAGGGCAAGAGTACTGAAAGAGACTCCTGTAATCTGGGGATGGGGGAGGAGTCATCTCTGGAACAAGCCAGAAACCTAGTGCAATGGTAACTCCCAGAAATCTATGAGAGTGACCATAAAGACTCCTAGGAATCTATGAGAGTGACCATAAAGACTCCTAGGAATGGGGGATTCAGAGCCTGAACCAGCCATGTCCTGTAACCAAGCAAGACTTCCAGTGGAGGGACTGGGACACCACCCCAGCCACAAAAACAGTTGACCTACAAATTATTCTGCCTACAAGACGTGCTGGAGTAAAGGTGGTACAGAAATTGAGGGAGTGACCAACCAATGACTGGTCCAGCTTGAGACACATGCCACAAGAGCCCACTCCTGACACTGCCAGGACCAAGAGGCTGGATAGCCCAGAAATCTAGGATAGAACCAAACATTACAAGAGGGGGAAAAAGTCAATAAAATGATTACTAATGATATTCTGCTATACTTATAGATTGGCGCCTAACCCAACTGTCATCAGAGAGGCTTCACCCAGCAATGGATAGAAACAGTTGCAGACCCACAGCGAAACATTAGGCAGATTTGGGGGTATCTGGCAGAAGATGGGGAGCAATGATTGTAGGAGCCAGAGGGGTCAAGGACATCATGAGAAAACCCACCAGGGAGCCTACATGGGACTGACCTAGGCCCTCTGCATATATGTGGCTTGGTCTTCTTGTGGGTGTCATAACAGTGGGAGCAGGGGCTGTCTCTGACTCTGATACCTGCTTTTTGGACCCTTTCCTCCTACAACTTGCCTTGTCCAGCCTTAACAGGAGAAGAGGTGCCTAGTCTTTATTATAACGTGATATGCCATGACTAGCTGATATTCATGGGAGACCCACCCTTTTTTTTGAAGAGAAAAGGAGGAGGAATGGATGGAGGGAGTTGGGGGAAGGGACTAGGAGGAGAGAAGGAAGGGGAAACTGCAGTTAGGATATAAACAAATATAAATAAACAAACAGATGACATGGCTTACTTCATATTCACTGTGCCAGAATGCCTTCGCAGAGAGCTGAAGAATATGGAAACTTAATGTTTAATTATGCTTCTAGTTACTCTTGGAATCCTCAGAAATAGTCTACATCAAATACAAGATCAGATTTAATGGAACTCTTTTCATATTCAAAGTATCACTGAACAAAGCTTATTTAACCTTCAAAATAATTTAGGTAAGCAATATCCCATGATTTTATAAATTGTAAAATGGTACTTGGAAAATTCAGATTTATTACACTATGCCAGTGGAGATTTATATATTACAACCCCTGAAATGCAAAACTGTAAACTTACTTCTCCATATATGATTCAACCTTGGTAACAAGCCCCCATCATCCATTGCTAATTAAACCATTTCAAGATGACTCAGTCTCTTCAGTTACAAAATGTGGTCACCCAGAGGTATTCAACTTTATTTGTCAAACTAAAACCTGAAAGTGATGTCATCATACCTTGCAATGAAAGTGAAGTTAAACCACATGAAAATATGAGGTGAGTAGAATCTATGTACTGGTGGCAGGAGCAGAAATCACTGTAACTAGAAAACTGCTTGCTACCTAAATCAACATGCCAGTGCTGCCTTATGTTTTTAGAAGCTTTAATCAGTTGAAATCTCACTAATAATCTGAAATTGGAACAGAATGAGAGCAACTGGTGGACATCCCAAATCAGCACTGACCTGAGAGCCAGCATACCACTGGGTACTGTGTGTCAAACCTCCACATGTACATGTCCTGCAAACTAGCAAATCCATGTCTAGCAAATGTCCTAGAGAAATACCTACATAATGCCTGTACCAAGTAGACTAAGACGTGAGTGACTGGCCTCCCACCTGGACATTCCAGTCTTAGGCCCTAGACCCCAGGGCATATCCCGTGCTCTTCCCCAACCCACTGCAGTCCCACTAACTGGTCAGAGGGACAAGCTGCTCCTCCCCCCCCAGTGGACCCTGTAATCTACAAGCCCTACTCTGACCCCCAAACCCAACCATCAAATGAGGCATCAGTGTCCCTGGAGGTATAGACCCCACCTGCACCAATCACACAAAGAGTGGCCCCCAGAGACACAAGCACTGGCTGCACCAATTGGAGGAAGAGATAAGTAGATGATGGTGCAAGAAAACATTCAACAGCATAAAGAGCAATATGGCACCACCAGAACTTAGTGGTTCTACAACAGCAAGACCTGAACATCCCAACATAGGAGAAGCAGAAGAAAACAATCTTAAAAATAACTTTATGGTGATGATAGAGGCCCTTAAAGAGAGAAATGAAATATTCCCTTAAAAATTGGAAGAAATCTATAAAAGTACCTTAAGAAAACCAAGAAAAAGCAACCAAATGGGTGAAGGAAACAGTTCAAGACTTGAAAAATGAAAGAGGTAATGAAGCAAACACAAACCAAGGGAATTCTTGAGTTGGAAAACCTGGTTAAATGAACAGGAACTATAGATGTAAGCATAAATAACAGAATGCAAGAGATGGAAGAGGGAAATCTCAGGCATTGGAAGATATGATAGAAGAAAAAGATTTATCACTCAGTAAATGTTAAATCCAACAAATTCTTAACACAAACATCCAGGAAATCTGGGACACTAGGAAAAGGCCAAACCTAAGAATAATAGGGATAGGAGAAGGAGAAGAATTCTAGCTCAAAGGCACAGAAAAATATATTCAACAAAATCATAGAAGAAAACTTTCCCAACATTAAGGAGGATATGCCTATAAAGATACAAGAAGCTTACCGAACACCAAATAGACTGAACCAAAAAAAGAAAAAGTCCCCTTGACACATAATAATCAAACCACTAAATATATAGGAGAAAGAATATTAAGAGCTGCAAAGGGAAAAGGCCTAGTAACATATAAAGGGAGATATATTAGAATTACAACCAAATTACACCCAAATGGAAACTCTGAAAGCCCAAAGGTCCTGGACAGATGTTTTGCAGATACTAAGAGAACATGGATGCCAGCCCAGACTACCATACCCAGAAAAACTTTCAATAACCATAGACAGAGAAAACAAGATATTCTGTGACAAAACCAGATTTAAACAATGTCTATCCACAAGTCCAGCCCTACAGAAAGTACTAGAAGGAAAACTGCAACCCAAGGAAGTTAGTTACACCCAGAAAAACACAGGCAAAAGATAATCCCACACCAGCAAATGCCAAAGAGGGAAACACACACACACACAACCACCAAATTAACAATCACTGATCTTTAACATCTCTTAATATTAATGGATTCAATTCACCTATAAAAAGACACAGCTACAAGTAGGGATAAAAAAACAGGATCCATTCTTCTTTTGTATACAAGAAATTCACCTCAACTTCAAAGACAGACATTACCTCAGAGTAAAGGGTTGGAAAAAGACTTTCCAATCAAATGGACCTAAGAAGCAAGCTTCTGTAGCTATCCTACTACCTAACAAAACAGACTTCAAACTAAAATTAATCAAAAGAGATGGAGGACATTTCATATTCATCACAGGAAGAATCCATCATGTTGAAGTTTTATTTCTGAACATTTATGTCCCAAATATAAGGGTATCCTCATGTGTAAAAGAAATATTACTAGAGCTTAAATGATACATCAAGCCTGATACACTAATAGGGGGAGATTTTGAACATCCCACTCCCACCAAAGGACAGGTCTGCCAGACAGAAAACTAATAGAGAAATAAGGAACTAACAGATGTTATGACTCAATGGGCCTAACAGACTTCTATAGAACATTCCACCCAACCACAAAAGAATATACTTTCTTCTCAGCATCTCATGGAACCTTCTCTAAAATTGACCACATACTTGATCACAAAGCAAATATCAACAGATATAAAAAATTAAATAAACCCCTGTATCTTAGGGGATCACCATGGCTTAAAGTTAGAATTCAACAACACAGATTGCAGAACGCCTACAAAATCATGGAAACCGAATAATGCTCAACTCAACACAACTGAGTCAAGGAAGAAATAAAGAAATTAAAGACTTCCAAGAATTCAATGAGAATGAAGACACAACATACCCAAACTTGGGGGGCACTTTGAAAGTAGAACTAAGAGGGAAAGTTCATAGCACTAAAAGCCTACATAAAGAAGTTGGGAAAATCTCACACTAGTGACTTAACAGCACACTTGAAAGCTCTAGAATAAAAAGAAGCAAACTCACCCAGAAGAAAAAGACACCAGGAAATAATCAAACTCAGGGCTGAAATCAATAAAATAGAAACAAAGAAAACAATATAAAGAATCAATGAAACAAAGAGTTGGTTCTTCAAAAAAAAAAAATGAAAGAGACAAATCCTTATCCAAACTAACCAAAAGGCAGAGAGAGAATATTAAAATTGACAAAATCAGAGACTGAGGAAATCCAGAGAATCATCAGATCATACTTCAAAAGTCTGTACTCCAAAATTTGGAAAATTTAAAATAAATGGGCAATTTTCTGGACAGGTACTGAAAGGTTCAGGCATTATGCTGGCCTGCCCCTGTTACCTGGTGGAATCCACTCAGGCAATACCCTGGTCAGTCCAAGGTTCCATGGGAACTAAGTCTGCTCACAGGTGCAGAGGACCCCTTTAAAAGATAGGCCCCTGCCCATTTACGCTCTCTCTCTCTGCCTGTTTCTCTGTTCCCGCTCTCTCTGTTTCCTGCTCTGTCTCTCTATGGCGACCGGCCATGGCGGTCAGCCATTTACCCTGTTCCTCTTCTTAGTCTCCCCATTCTGCCGGGCTTTATAATAAACTTATAGTCAATATGTCTGTCTCAGCAATTTCTCTTTTCTTCTTTTTAAACAAAACAATAACATTTTGGCGCCTGGACGTGGAAAGGCTCTGCCCTTATACTTTCTCCCACGACCCGCTGGCGGGCACGTGTTAGGCAAGGGTACCCTTACAACCCACTTCCATCTCCGCTTTTCCTGGTACTCCCTCCTGCCTGCAGCAGCCTGAGATGCCGGAACTCAACTTGCCGCTTTTCCAACTAAGTATTTCTGGAACTCACTGATCTGCCTATTCGCTGCAATCTGGTAAGATACCCAGACCGCTTCCATGGGGCAGACCCAGCACTATTCACTCTGGGTCCATTTTTCAGTTTCGGGCCGGGTACTCTCAGACAGGGCAATCTGTGCAATTTTTGGCCTTGCCCACGGGAAATACATTTTTACGGGATCTTTCGGTTACTGGCAGCAAATAGGTAAATGAGCAGAGTTCTGCCTCCCAGTGGGAACTTTCTTTCACCTGGGAATGTCCCTCGCTGTTCTGTTTGTTCTCTGACTGTATTTCCTATAGGTTGGCAATGTCTGCTTGAGATGCTCTGAGAGTTTTGTTTGTTTGCTGGTTTTCATTTTTCCACATGAATGAGCTTTGAAACTTTTCTGGCAATTGAGAATATGCTTACAGGGGTCGCCATCTCAACCACGTGGGCTAACCTGGGGGCCGCCATCTTGGTCATAACCATGTGACCTAGCTTAGGCCTACCCACTCACTTCAGTGACTTACACGGGCAAGCACTGCCACCTGACATCTTGCTTTTTATTTCTTCTTTCACTTGTTGGGTGCATTTCCTGAATGTCAGGCATGGGATCCCGCTCCAGGAGCAGTGCTTTTTTGCTTTTTCAGTTTGGACCGCTGGGTCCTTTTTCGGTTTGGGGACAGCTGAGTCCCCTTCGGGGCCAGGCCCTTGGCAACTCCCATGGGCAGACATGCATTCGTAGAGGAGCTTTTTGCCGGTTTTCCACATTCCTCACCCATGGGAAATGCATAGAGGAACCTTTCTGGTTTCATCCAACAAGCAGGTAAACAGACAAAAGCAGCTTGTGGTCCCCGTCATTTTGGTCATGTGACCTACCTGTAGGCACGCCCAGGTCTTTTTGCTTTTTATTTTATTTTTTGTCTATGATTTCTTCTTTCACTGGCTCTGTTGTTCATGGCTTGTTTACTAAATACTGTGCCTTTCCAGGGCCCTCTGTTTAAATCTACTCTCTCCCTTTAAATCTCCTGTCCATTTGCTACAATGATCGGATCAGAGATTACATTCTGGTTCCCCCTTTGCTGTTATCCAGTCCTACTTGTCTTTGTACCTGTAATTTAATTTTATACTTATCTAACTCTATATGCAACTTAAATTACACTATACTAAATGTCTATTTCTAAATTGCTATATATCTTTAAATGATGGTCAACATTTAAAGTCATAAAGTTCTAATCTACCTTTACTTAAAATATAAGCTAAGTCTATACAACTTAAATTTAGCTCATGTATCTTTAAATGATTATAAAAGTTTAAAATCATAAAGGTCTATTTCAAATTAACAAAATATTTATACCACTCAGTCTATCCTGTAAGCCATTTACAAAGGTACAGCTTTTATTACAAAAAGGTATTTTTTTCTTTAATTAAGACAAACTTAACTGCTGAGATAACTAAACTAGACAGCCCTCAAATGCTCAGAGATCTAGAGAATATGGCATTTAAAATGTTTTGTTAAAAAGCTTTTTATAACAGAGAGATAGGCCAGCTGCTGGCCCCACCCCATTTCCTCGAAAAGACTGATGGGCACTGAAGAAACTTCATCTCGAGTCAATGACAATGCTATTTACTGAGCAACCCTGCCCTTCACCTCAACTACTACAAAGTATTCCAGACCTTGGACAAGAGGACAACGGAATCGACTTTCCCAGCGTTGCTTGGGCCAATGGTAGGCGAGTCTTCCCAAAGTCTGTAATCCACAGGTCACATGCTATCAGCAAGAAGGCAGGTGTCCTGCAGCCCACTACTATGGATGGAAGACCTTGGGGATGGCTGTCCATGCAGCCTGCTGGCAAGTCTCTGTTATTCTTTAATCATTGATTCAGGTAAAATCTTATCCTTCTCAAGAATTCTGATGCTTTTGACGACTGGTAGTCTTGCCAGCTTAAAGCAAAACAGATTCCAGTAGCAGGTATTTTAGGGTTTATCTATGAAGATAGGAAAGTCTAAGATGTATGAAAGTTTGAGAATGTAGTTATGAAGGCCTGAGGATAAAAAGGCTTAAATGATGATAAAATAAGTTGAGACATTAAAAAGAATGAAATATGTTCTGGATTTCTCTATTTCTCATGCTACTGTTCATAGTAAAGTTCAACAATACCACTATAGGATCATAACTACAAGGTCAAGATTAAGATGCTTTTCATTGTCAAAAAAAATCTGTCTATTTTAAAATGGTAATACTTTCAGCCAAGTTGCTTCTAACATGAATATGCTTCTAACATGTCTAATACTTATGTTTCCACAAACTCTAAGGATTCTTGTAAGTTCCAGGGAGCTGAATCAGATCCAAACAGGTCAGATTCACTCCAGGTAATATCCAACCTTTCCCCAGTCCCAAATTCCCTTCACTCATCTTGGGACTCCTCGGGAACCCCTCCCTCATCTTGCAATCTTCCCCTCAAATAACAGGACCTAAGAAAAAAATTTTTTTCTAAACTTAACCTTGTCCTCTGCTCTGTCAACATCTTGCCAGGTCTAAGAGGCGCCAGAGAGTTCCATACAGCCTGGACTGCAATGAAACAACCAGCTTCCCCAGGACGTGGCAGCACCCCAACGTTCTCGGGTCCCCCAAAGATGGTCAACGCTCCCCATGTCAGCAGGAAGCAGTCTTGAGAATTCGACGCCCTTATTCCTTAACCTGTCATGTCTAACACCCCACCTTTTTAATAATAAGTAGAGGTGGGAATGAAAGGTTCAGGCATTATGCTGCCCTGCCCCTGTTACCTGGTGGAATCCACTCAGGCAATACCCTGGTCAGTCCAAGGTTCCATGGGAACTAAGTCTGCTCGCAGGTGCAGAGGACCCCTTTAAAAGATAGGCCCCTGCCCATTTACACTCTCTGTCTGTCTGTCTCTCTGTCTCTCTGTTCCTCTGTTTCTCTGTTCCCGCTCTCTCTGTTTCCCGCTCTGTCTCTCTATGGTGCCCAGCCGTGGCGGTCAGCCATTTACTCCTGTTCCTCTTCTTAGTCTCCCCATTCTGCCGGGCTTTATAATAAACTTATAGTCTTATGTCTGTCTCAGTATTTCTCTTTTCTTCTTTTTAAACAAAACAATAACAGGTACCACATAACAAAATTAAATCAAGCCACATAAACAATTTAAATAGATCTAGAACCCAGAAGGAAATAGAAGCAGTCAGTAAAAGTATCCCAACCAATAAAAACCCAAGACTAGATGGCTTCAGCATAGAATTCTATCAGAATTTCAAAGAAAAGCTAATACTGATACTCCCCAAACTATGCTGGCTACATCATAGTGTACTCTACTATTCATAGTGTAAAAAATTGCCAACAGAATGCTAGAGACTAACTCTCAGACTGAATTCCTCTACTTTTTATACCTCTCAAATCCTGGGATTAAAGGCATGGGCTCTGATTCACTCTCCAGTAGCCCAGGGTGGTCTTGAACTCATCCATCTGCATTTCTTCTGAGTCCTGGGATTAAAGGTGGGTACCACTACCACCAGATCTCTACAGTTTAAGGCTGGCTTTGCTTTCTGAATCTTCAGCAAGCGTTAATAAATTATAAAGAATTTATCACCACAATTCCCGCCTTTTCCCCTAATATAAGAAAAAATACATACAATAAGTACAATTAGTATATACAATACATACAGGCAATAATTTCATCAACAATGTCTAGTCCATTTGCATTTGACAAATTCATAGAAAATATCTAGTCCATTTGTGAAGGCAGGGTAGTAATGAGTTCACTAGATCAAAGATAAATGATAAATGGTGTTTTGTTTTGTTTGTTTTTTGAGACAGGGTTTCTCTGTGGCTTTGGAGGCTGTCCTGGAACTAGCTCTTGTAGACCAGACTGGTCTCAAACGCACAGAGATCCACCTGCCTCTGCCTCCCAAGTGCTGGGATTAAATGTGTGTGCCACCACCGCCTGGCTTAAATGGGTGTTTTATTGGGGAACAACTTACACAGATAATAGTAAAGAATTGCCTTGGCTTCCCTGCTCCAGAAGATGCAGTCTCTGTCTGTTAGATCTGATCCACGTCAGGGGGAGGAGGGGACACCAAAATGGCATAACTAACTTCCAGTCAAGTTCACGCCTCAAGCCATGCCCAAAGGGGTGTGGCCACTAACACAAATGCACTGGCAAGGAGAGATGCCACTACAATTCCCCTTTTAGTATAAAGAAGTTTTAAAGCCTGATGCAAAAACTATATACAATGGTAACAGATAATTATGGTTATGGTTTTCCTTAGTTATGATAAAAGATAAGTTACATATACTCACTAAGATAGGATAGATGATAGATTATTTTGTTTAAATTTTGTCAAATGTTAATGGACTAAATATTGTTAACTATAGTTCTTACTTAGTAACTTTTTTTTTGGTTTGTCGAGACAGGTTTTCTCTGTATTACTTTGGAGCCTGTCCTGGAACTCGTTCTGTAGACCAGGCTGACCTTGAACTCACAGAAATCCGCCTGCCTCTGCCTCCCAAGTGCTAGGATTAAAGGTGTACGCCACCACTACCCGGAATTAGTAACTGTTTTGTTATATGTAATTTTACTATGAAATGTAGGCAATGAGGCCACCAAAAGAGATACCATGTAGAGACCAGGAAGACAGGATGTGCCAAGTGTTCTCTGGTAAGATAAGGCCATGTAGAAATACATGGATTATGGGTTAATAATTAAGAGAAAACTAGCCAATAAGCAGCCCTAGCCATCGGCCAACAATTCTATAATTAATACAGTGCTTGTGTGTTTATTTGGAGCTGAAGCAGTTGTGAGACCAACCAGGCAGGACAGAAACCTCCAGCAGCCCATTTGCATTTACCAAATTCAGAGAAATACTTCACTATATATTCTATTTTGGTGAGTCCAAAGTCTTGTACCTAATTTACTTTCTGTCATAACTTGCCTTATCAAAGTATTTTTTAATGTCTCTCAATCTTTTACACTTTACATTTCTCTAGTGAGTTTCCTTTCTGAGTCAGGAAAACTGTAACTATCTAGTCTTCAACTCCCTCAGAGACCTGAGAAGGAAATAATATTAACTATGTAAGCAGGAAGTTTGAGCAATCAGCTTCCAAAAGACGTGAGAAATGACAAAAAATGGCTACCTAGACAGTCACCCAGGGCTACTCTGCAACGTTGGGGCATCCATCTTCAGCCTACAGGCCTAGCATCTCTGACAGACTTTTCTGTGAAGTGGGATTTTCTGAAAGGCTGTCCTGCTTTGTCTTGGCAAGGTTTTGCAGTCCTTTCTTTTGTATTCTTCTTGTCCAATTTGTACAGCATACTATCAGCAGTCAAGGCAAGGGCACTTTCCTGCCCAGTGGCTAACATTTGCCACAAAGAAAGTAAACTCCATGTGGAGTTTCTTCAATGCCCATCATCTTCTCTAAAGCAGATTGGTGCTGCCAGGAACAAACAAGTATCATTGTCACAAAAATACCTATATTATTAAAACATTTTAAATGCCATATTCTGTAGGTCTCTGAAGTGTTTGAAGATGACCTGTCTATCTAAAATATATCTCTAGTTGACCTTGAAAACACACCTAATGTGATTACAGGTTCAATTGTAATAGGTGACTAATTACTCACCTACATTTCCATATTATCTCATATGGTTGGTAATAACTTTCAAGAACTAGAAATTTGCATTACATTGATAATTTGCATTACCTTGAACAAGATTAGAAACATATGTACAATGTCTTAACAAATTAATCTCCAAATTTGTATCAATATACAATATTTATATACAATATACAGAAGGCCAATCTAATGTAAAATATTTAAAACTAGTAGTTACTTTTTATCTTATCATATCTATAATTTTTAGAAGTAGATTCAATAATCTACCTTTTTAATTCTACGACTGTATTCTTTTCAGAATTCTTTTCCGGGATCCCAGCCCCCTTTTGGTGATCCCTTACAGAGTCCAGATAAGGCTCTATAGCTGACAAAATATAACCTAGGGGGCCTGAGAGAAAGAATAGACTCATACACAATTGATCCTCTGAGTGTTTCTTTTTTCCCTAAATCTACCATTGTCACAGACGTCCAAGTAGCTGTTTAGAACATCTATCACTTGGCACTTCCTGTAAGGTTACCGGATATATTAATGGTGGTGGTTCTCTTAAGGCCTTAGCGTGTTCCTTTGTAACCTTAAAATGTAATGCTGAATTTGGTTCTCCATGTAATTCCTCAGTTTGGGTTTGAATATCTCTATAATCTGCTTTAATAAGTTTTTCTAAGGCCTGCATCTTAGCATTCATACCAACCAACACTTTTAGAGATAAACCAAGAATTATCAAAAGGACAACAAAGACTAACAAAAGTGATAACAGTATGTCAATTGCAGTTGATTATCCCTTCATTTAGTTGTTCCATTTTTAAACCATCCATTATATAATCTCTCCATTTTATAGTATTTTTCATTTTAGTGTGGGAAAAAAAATCGCGTTTTTTAACTAATGCCCTCCTTTAAGAATTTCCAATTGACTTACCAAATCCGACGACGATGATGACAGTGAACTGTGAGGTCTGAATTGGAGAATTTGCTTGTGGCCATAAGCTGAGAATGTCAATCAGGAAGAGAGGCTGTGGAAATAGCCTGAAAGTTGCCCCAAGTTTGGGTGGCAGCGTAAGACTGCTTAGAAAAGCTACAATCAAAAAACTGTACACTTGCTCAAAGATTTGAGGAGAAAATCCAGCTCTTCTGGCAGAGACTCAGGCAGGAGGAACTCAAGTGAGAGTCCTGTCTCCAGATCAGGCTTGGGCCTGGGCCAGTGGCCACAAAGAGGCTTTTTTGTGTATTTGTACTCTATCATTGGATGCCAATTGTAACATGATGAATAACAGAGCCAGAGACAGATTTTGAGGTTCAAGCTTCAAGCTGAAGATCAGAAAAGCAAAGCAGCCAGCCACTAGCTCAGAACAAAGGGGAAAGCCTCAAACCGCTCCCAACTTCACTGCTCCTCAGATTCACTCAGACTGCTATGCTTTCCTCAGCATGGCTAGAGACTCTCAGACTGAATGCACCTTTTACACCTCTCAAATCCTGGGATTAAAGGCATGAGCTCTGATTTACTCTCCAGTAGTCCAGGGTGGTTGGTCTTTAACTCGGAGATCCATCTGCCTTTCTCCCGAGTCCTGGGATTAAAGTTGTATGCCACCACCACCTGATCTCTATAGCTTGAGGCTGGCTTTGTTTTCTGAATCCTCAGACATGCTTTAATAAATCACAAAGAATATACGGCCACACATGAAGACTGTGATTGGATCTCCAGCACCCATGGATAATGCCTCAAGTTCAATGATCAGCAGACTAGCCCAACTGATGAGCTCCAGGTTTAGTGACACACCATCTCGAACTTTGACTTCTGGCATAGGCATACACAAATAAAAACCTTTTTAAAGGAAGTATTTATGGCCATGAAGTAGTTTTTACACATGATACCACCAATAACAAAAAATGATGTACAAAAAGAGGAAACACCTGAGGATATATGGCTTGCCTAACATGTACAAAGCCCTGGGTTCTATTCCCAGCAGCTCCAAAAAAGTGGGAGGAAGATGATTCAGGTCTTTGTGAGCAGGCACCACTAAGACAAGGAAGGTGGCTCCATATTAAGGGAAATTGTAAACCTGTATTTAACAAAGGAGTTGTGTCTAGAATGTATTTCCTTAGTTTAGAAATGAAACTCGGGACTTTATGTGACACTATTACTATGGAGGACTGAGTTATAGGTATAAAGGGCTCCTATATTTACACTTTTATGGACATTTTACCAACCACACTGCTTATTTTCCCACTTTTAAAAAAACTGAGCATTTGCTAATTGTAATGAGGATAAAGACAAATGGAGCTAGTCTATGAAGCACTTTGAGAATATATAAACTCTTCATGAAGAATTCTATTTCTACATTTTCCTAATAGGGATATATATAAAAACTTTCATGCAATGAAAAAATATTTGCTTCTAAGAGCTAATATCTGAAGATTAAGAAAACTTGTTGAAAACAACTGGGGGATGAGTTTATGTATTACACTGTACCCGGAAGACAGAATACAATGAGGTCATAAAAAGTTACGCCATAGAAGAATATTTATTGATATGGGAAAATGTTAACAATATACTTCTATATGAAATGTGTAGGATAAAAAACAGTATATATAGTTTAATACCACTTTATGGAAAGAAAAATAGCCATATATACAAAATCATGCATAAGAAAAAAATAAGAACTGTATACACCATTTACGGTTATCTCTTTAGTGGACTGGATATGGTTACAATTTTCCCACTATACTCAACCTGCCCTGCACACAGTATCTGCTTCATCTATTCTGTGATTGGTTTGAAAGAATTTCCTTCCAAAAGCCTGTCTTGCAGGCAAATTCCTTCATGCAGCTACTGCTATGACCATCAAAGTAGATGCTATTTGCTTTTATATACCGGCATGTGAAGAACACTTGAATACAGACAACACCACAACAGACTCTGCTTGGCTATCGAAAGTTAATATTCGGAGAACTAGAAAATTCTCTACATATGATTTTTCTCTATCTTGGTAGAGAAAAGTGTGCTACCATTATTTTGCATTGATGGTAAGTGTGAAATATAATTTCAGGAGTTAGAACTGGAGAGTTTGGGATCTTTCCTCTCACCTGCAGTGAAGAAGGTTAAGGATCTCAACCCACAAAATGTAGTTAGTAATCTTGGAAAACATAACATTTTTTATGTGAAGGAAAATAAGATTAGAGATATTTAAAAAATGTTTTGTCGTCTGTAAGAACTAATACATTTTAGACAAAACACCAGGAAAGAAACCAGTGTGCTGGGAAAATTACTCCTTCTTCCTACAGCATAAGTCTTAATGCTTTTATCGCTTTTCACAGTCTAAAATGTCGAGACTATGAAATTATCTTTAGCAAATAATGTCTAAATTCCGTAATAGTTAATACATAGGATATACTCAGCATTTCATGGAAACAGAGGTAAGTGCTCCAAATACACACATATAGGTCATCCTATAATTCTCAGTAACTTACAACATTAAATAATGTTGAAAATAAGACTTCTATCTCAGAACCCACTCTAGTGTAAAGCTGGCTCCTGGATTCCTATTTAAAATACCAAGTGTGGCTGTGGATCTTTTAGGGTTAAAGGTTAGAGAAAAACATCTGCCCAACCTCAGATGCTCCATGCTCCAGTGCCATCCCAAAGCTGTTTCCTAACTTCTGGTCCCTTCCTTGGGAGGGCAGTCAAACAAGCCTGTTGCTCAACTTACTAACTGTTGGCATCATATCTGAAACATAACAGTGTGCAATTTACCTACATTTTTTTCCTTACAAGTAATATGCAGGTAAAAAATAAATAGACACTGTTAGAACGGGAGATTTGCCAAGAATCTGTGGGGATAGATTTTTTTTCTAATCAGAAGATTTGTCCCTCTATCTCTCAACAAAAATCATAGAACTAAAAGAATCTGGCCAAAAGACAGATGCAAGTGTGCATCAAACTAGTCCCGTTCTACTCTGCATCAGTGGCATTCTTCCACTTTTACCTTATTCTCTAAGTGTCCCCTTAACCACACATGGGGAAGAACACAGAAAGTTTGTTCAGAGACACTGTAAGGTTACATCAACACACTTAAGGAATGGAAGAACTATTGAGACTCAATGCTCACTGTGTTTCATTATAGGAATGAACAAAGGGCAGAGACTTACAAAATCACTTTTTGAAATTTCACAAACACCAATTTGCAACAAAACCGAGTAATTCATGCCACTTGGGCTAGTGAATATGTTAAATTACCACTTTGGCACATAATCACAGATGGATACTCCTGGATTATCACTTAATCTATTAGTCCATGATGAACACTATTAAATGAAAAGCGGCAAACTTGTAAAATCACAATGAAAAGAGTCTCCAAGAACTCAGTCTTCAATGAGCTCCCAATCTTAATATGCTATAGGGAGCAGTAATGCATGGTCATTTAATGGTATAAGAATTTTGTATCACAAGAAATCAGGCATTTATAGTCTTCTGAATATACATCTTCCCTCCCAAACAAAGGCACTCAACACAAACTGAAATAGACAGTTAGCTCAGGTACAATGCCCTGCACCTGTCCCCTTCCAAGTTACATGAAATGGCAACTAAGCTCATATCAGTTTTCCCACACAAGCCTGAAACACATGTGACTATATCCTAAATTCTCTATTTTTTACAAGTGATAGAACCAAAGAAGGAAACATAATGCTGGTGTCCATGATGAACTGGCTGACTTGAGCTGTCAAGTGTACCATCTTTGTGTATTCGTTAACCACTAACTGTGGAATGTGTACAGAATGACTCGATAATTAACCTTTTAAATAGTTTCAAGTATTAATGGTCATTCCTCTTCTTGTCTTTTTTCACTTTCTTCTTTCCCAAAGTCTTAGATGACTCCTCCTGGAAAAGAAACCAGTCAATGCAGCACCTCTACTTCCATGGACAGACAGGACCTCACAGCAAGCATATATCTTTTTTACATGGTGAAGGTTATCTCCAAATGCATCAGCATTGCCTAAAGATACTTGGGTAATGTGTTGCATAGTGTTTTATGACAGGCAAGGCTAGTAAAGAAAAACATTTATGCTAGCATATTTATGCTTGAAAAATCTCAATATTATTTCATCTATATCCATTCTCCCAAGTCTAAATAAATAGCTATAAACATATATAATGCATAAGCAAAACAAACACATCCACAGACATGTCAGGGAAGCACAGATACTCTGGCACAGAATTTTCAGGACTTTACAGTTACCTCAAGAACATCTACTCAGTGTGACAGCTCATATCTTCCTGGACCTCAGTTTAAGGGCGTGGACAGTAGATAGTATTTAGAGGGGTTTCCACGTTTTCTACTATAAACTCTACAGACCAGATCTGTAAAATCAGATTCTCTCATCATTCAGATTAAGGCCTAGGTCTCCAGCTTCCTAGTTCAATAGCTTTACCAACGCAATGCCCATAAAAACACCCATTCTTGATTTTCTTTTGAGTTTCACAGTGATAGCAAACTCATAACTACAGCATCAACAGCTACTCACAGGTGAGCTTGTAAAGTTCCTCTCCACCAGTATGTTCCTGGCACAGTTGTTGATGTGTTTGAAACGATCGGGTCCTAGCAGAATTCCTCCATACCAACGGGATACCACCACCAAGACATTCTTCACATTCAAAATCTGTTATTTTCAGAAGCATAATTACACACAAGTACATATGTACAAATATGAGTTTTAATAAAGAAATGGTCAATATATAAAATGAATAAGGTTGCTAAAACTCAGGGATGAAAAGTTAGGACAAAAGGGAATTTGGAAACTCAATACAGTGCTCTACACCCTCAAACTCTGAACTTTGGAGCCACGGATTACAGTGGAGCGAGAACCAAGAAGGTAGGGCTCCCATTCTTATTGAGTTTTACTAGAAAGCTAAGTTTAGTCAGCCTTCTATCAGCAACAAAAGCAAAAACAAACAAATGAAAACTTGCTCCTGAACAAACTACTGAAGAGAAGAGGACCTTCATGAGTGCCATGGTGACACTTGTCAAGAGCTGCCTTTAAAGGATAGCCACCAGTGGTCAGATCTGGCCCCCATACAACAGAACATTCCTACTCAAGAGAAAGGCCTAGTTCAAAAGCAAACCCCACATACAGAAATAGAAGAAACCTGAGGAAAAAAAAAAGCCCACCCTAAAAACGAATGGACAAATCAATGACCACTAACCAGGTAAAGAAAATCCAGCAGGATGAAAGAGAAACAAATAGATAAATAAAATAAAATGAACCTGGAGAAACTTAAGGCTGTGACCAGTTCAATAAAGAAACTCAATACATACAGACAAAATTTAAAAGCTACTTTGTCTGTAAAAACTGAACAATATTCTTAAGAAAAACAGAATTAGAAAACAGGAAAAAAAATCTAATGCAGGAACTGGAGAGCTGGTTCAGTCAATTGTTAAGAGTACCTGCTGCTCTTGCAAGGACCCAGGTTCGATTCCCAACACCCACATAGCAGCTCAATCATCTGTCTCAAGTTCCAGTGGATCCAATGTCATCTTCTGGCCTCTGCAGGCAGTGCATGCACATGGTACACAGATATAATGAATGTAAAACATCTACATACATAAAATAAATATTTTTTAGAATGAAGGGAAATTATTTCTAATAAGGAAAAGAATACTGCTTAAGAAAATTAAATGCAAGGTTGTCAAAAATACATAAACTTTGGAAAATGGTCAAGACAATGGCTCAGAACATAAAGACAAAAGAGACAAGCAATTTAATTTTTAACAATGAAACATCCTCCATCTACTCCACGTTTCAGCATCTAACTAACAGGGAGTTTCACAAAGACAAGAGAAGAAAGCCACTGCCAGGGAACAAAGGGCAGTTTACCAGAGGAGCAGACAATCCTATGTGTTTCCTGGAAAGCACTCATTTGGTATTAACTGTCTGCACTCTGACCCGGGTCCAGTGGTGAAGATTTCTCCTCAATCAATGTATATGACCAGTGTCTCACATCATTCAAATTCTTCCTGCTTCCTAAGTGGAGCTCTGGTCTGTTGGGAAACTATGGCCTGTAAATGCATATTCAGAGTTGAACTCTACACTGACCTCCATGAGATGAAGAAGACGACCCCCAGCAGCTGTTTCTCCATCATCCTCACAGTCCTGCAAGAAGGTCTGCTTGTCCTCACAGAATATCCTAAAATACATATGGAAGGCTATACTTGGAAGCATCAAAGTATAATGAAATATGTCATATAGTAAATGTTAGTCCTCAATATATAATGTAATCAATATGATCACCTCCATAACTAGCATATTTATCTTAAAAATCCTTCTTGAATTCTGTCTGAGGCATTGCTATGGTTGGCTGGCCACATAAGCTCATCTTCACAATGAGGACACCAGAACCCAGAGGTTTCCCCTCTTTATTAAAGTGCTGCTTTGTGAGAAGAATTTACACATGATTTTCCTTCCATTAGTGTGAAAGCTGTGAGGTACTAAAGAGCCATGATAGAAAGCCATCCACTGAGAATATACTGCATCCAGGCATTATACAATAGAAACTGTAAAGTGACATGTAAGAAATAGACAGCATAATCCTGTCTTCAAAGAGCCTAAGATATAGTGGAAACAACACAAGTACATCAAAGCAGAGGAAGGGCAACATATGTGAATGTTTCATAGTCTTCCTCTCATTTGGTCCAGCTAACAAGTTTTCAATATAGTGCTGGACATTCTGGTATGTGACTGTGATCCCAATACTTGGAAGGTAGAGTAGTATCACTAAAACACCCAAAATAAGGCAACTTTGAGGCCAGTCTAGGCTATATGAGAACCTATCCAAAGGACAATAAATAAATAAAGAAACAAATAAATAAGCAAGAAAACAAAAGGAATACATTATATTTCTATCCAGATACTGTTCAGGGAGCACACACTCATACACATTAATAAATCCTTTTTAGCCGGGCATTGGTGGCACACACCTTTAATCCCAGCACTCCGGAGGCAGAGGCAGGTGGATCTCTGTGAGTTCGAGGCCAGCCTGGTCTCCAGAGCAAGTGCCAGGATAGGCTCCAAAGCTACACAGAGAAACCCTGTCTCAAAAAACCAAAAAAATAAAAAAAATAAATCCTTTTTAAAGATGTAAACCTACTAATAGGAAAAAATTCCTTATGCAAACTGAATCTTTTGAATTTGAAGTTTGGCTAACCTAGGTTTTATAAACATTCAACTGACTTTTAAATTTACACACACACACACACACACACACACACACACACACACACACATTCTGTTTTATAAAATATAAAACAGAGGCTAAACTACATCTTTAAGTTTTACTTCTTTGTATATTTTTAGATGTTCTTTATGCTTTCATTTGCAAATCAGCTAACATTTGCACCCCAAGGCATGCTGTAAAAGCACTCCTAACTAATTATTTATATGAGTATAAATTGTTTTAAAAATAACTTTTGGGAAAATCTGAAATATATATCAAGTTTGAAAAGTATTCCTACTTTTTGATAATTCTACTATAAAACTATTGTCTTCTTTCTAATGTTATCTTCATTTTTTTAAAGGAAGGTGAGGCGCTGGGACGAGAGCTCAGTAAGTAGGAGCTTTCTGAACGAGCATGAGAACCTCAGTCTCAATCACCAGCATCCACATAAAAGGCTGCTGTGCGACGTGTGCCTGAACCCCAGCACTGAGCAGAGCCAAGACCAGGGAATGATGAGGGTGTGCTGGCCAGTTCGTATAGCCAAAAGAGTGAGCTCAGGGTTCAGCAAGAGACCTCACCTCAAAAACTAAGGAAGAGAGCAAACAAGGTACAACACCCAACACTAACCTCTAGCCTCCACATAGGAAAGCACACCCCCACACACGTATGTGCATGTGTACACACAAAGGTGAAGAAACTGAATCTGCTCTGCAGAAATAACGTCATTAATGTTCAAAAATGTCTGCCTGCCAGGCAATGGTGGCAAATTCCTTTAATCCAAGCACTCAGGAGGCAGAGGCAGGTGGATCTCGGCAGAGGCAGGTAGATCTCTGTGAGTTCAAAGGCAGCCTGGTACACAGACCGAGTTCCACGACAGCCAAAGCTACACAGAGAAACCCTATCTTGAAATGCCAGTCCCTCCCCCAAAAGTCTGCCAAACTTGCTTTACAATAGCAGAAATTTGAAAAACTACAATGAAAAAGAAAGGGCGAAATAAATTGTGGTGTGAAACTACAAGTAAGGACATGGAAATAGTTTTTAATGTAGTAACTATAGGAAATATTTTTATTAAATCAAAAAAGTAGGACACAAGTGTTACAAGGAGTAAGCTTCTCAGAGAAAAGACAAGATACACCAAAACACTAGCAAATATAGTTAGCAGTAGCAAATGTCCTCCAGCTATGTTTTTCTCTTAGCAGTTTTTACATATTTCATAGTTCTAATATTATGACAAGAAAATAGTACTATTTTACAGTCATGCATAATTTCCCAAGTACTGTTTATAAATTACATAGACTAAAAACTGTTACGCGGGGCTGGAGAGATGGCTCAGAGGTTAAGAGCACTGACTGCTCTTCCAGAGGTCCTGAGTTCAATTCCCAGCAACCACATGGTGGCTCACAACCATCTGTTATGAGATCTGGTGCCCTCTTCTGGTGTGCAGATATACATGGAAACAGAATGTTGTATACATAATAAATAAATAAGATTAAAAAAAAACTAAGACTAAAACAACAGAGAGAGAGAGAGAGAGAGAGAGAGAGAGAGAGAGAGAGAGAGAGAGAATAAAAAAAATAAAACTGTTACTCACCTGTAGGCATAGATATTGTGGGTGGCACTGGCTACTTTCTTATTCTCATACAATTTGGAAAGAACCATTTTCACCTTAAAAAAAGCAGTAATATAAATAAACAAGTATGACTTTCATTTGCTTTGTAAACTTTTATTTGCTAGAAAAGTAGAATTAAAGTGATTTGATATAAATCGTATACCAAAATAGTCACTTAAAGAATCCCCTACACTCTGAAGTAACCTAATCGGGCAGACATTTTCTGAGCACTAATTACCAATAGATGCTTAGTCTGTATGTCTAAGGCACAATGTATGGAAGTTTATTCCCCATGTAGAGAAATTTTCATGTAAATGCAAGCATTCCAGAAACTAGTTCTGGAATGTCCTGCATGTGCTCACTCTGTGATGGGTATACAGTAACAGCATGCTCCCAATGTTAGAAATCAAAACCATCTCTAGGAATCAAGCATGCTTCACAGGGGAGTCCTGACCCTGCTCTTGTAAGTGGAGCTTTTCTGCATCAAAATGCAAGGGAGAGGAAGAGGCATGAAGAAATTCACTTAGAGGGCAAATGCAAGGAATAGGAGGACTAGATAAATAACAATAAAAAATGTCCAGTCAAAACAAAATTTCAAATCAACAACAGATATATTTCAATATAAATATAAAATAAAGAAAGTATGTCCCATGAATGTCTACTTGAGACTCAGCTTTAACCGGTGTCTTTATTTCCTGTCAGCCCTAAAAGGAAAAAGAAGAGAGGCTAAGGAAATGCTATATGCTACAAGAGTATGAAGAAGTTGCAAGTTGCACCATTAGGAATTAAACACAAGTGGTTTTGTATAGAGTTTAGATTTTTTTTCCCCTTGCAATGGAAATCAGCAAAGACTCTAAGGAGGAGACTGGGTGAAAAAGAGAGTGAGATATGATCAGACCACCACAAACTCAAGAAAAATACTGAAAACAGTCTGAGATGAACTCAGAGAGACCAAGTTTAATCATATACCATGCAATCTGCAGTCATAAGTTACCAGACTCTGGATCAATACAGTAAAATAGGTTAATCATCGTAAAGATGATTTCTGCTCTCCAAGGTCTAAGGGTCTGTGATCATGAAAAGTGGGTCCAGGATGGACAATTCAGAAGAGTGTCCGAGAAGGATCCTAGAGGAGTGTGAGCAAAGGCCAAGGACAGAATGGGACTTGAGAGGAAAATCAGTCAGCTGAATGGGAAAATGGTTCTTTTGAGCACACATCTGGATAGAGGAGAACATCCTGTCCCAAGTCCTGAGAGCATCATCCTTGTAAACAGAATTCCATTCCTAAGAGTCCAGGTGCTTAGAGTGCTGGGGTATAGAGTTCTTGCCTAGATGTGGGAAGTACTGGGTATTGCAAAGAAAAGACAGAGGGAGTAGAGGTTAAAGCAGAAACAGAGTCCAAAGGGAGGAGACTAACCCCCAAAGTGGTGAACAAAGGCACTTTTCCTGTTATTTAACTGTATATGTACAACAGGAACCACCTTGTACATCAATACAGTTAAATTTCTGCTAGATCATAGAATAAAGACAGATCCTACTGGAAAGACATAAGAAAGACAAGGACCTACAAACAGAGGTTTTGAAAAATGAGTTGCCATTTACATCCTTTGGTGGGAATATGGTCGACTAACACCAAGGAAGATTGGCCTTGGCATATTGGCCCAAATGCCCTCCCTCATCAGGCAAGAGTAGAATGTACTTAGATTCACATATTCAGTAGAACAAATAATTCCTTTTGACCAGCTGGTAAGCATCATGGTCGTCTATGGAAATACGAGTTTTTCTTGAAGATTCATTGAAGAATAAGATCCAGTCAGAGATTAAATAGAACCCTTGTGTTGTAACTCAGTGATAGATTGCTTGTCTGTCATATCCTTTGGGATAGGGCCTAGGTCCTCTCCCCTTGTCTAGGATAAGGGAGTATCCCTCTATGTGGAATGGGCTCCCAAAGTCCATTCCTATGCTAGGGATAAATACTGATCTACTAGAAGAGGCCACATAGATTTCCGTGGCCTCCTCACTGACACTCACATTCATGGGGTCAGGATCAATTCCATGCTGGTTTCCCAGCAACTCAGTGAGGCCCTAATGAGGAGATGTTTGAACAAACACAATAACAGATGTTTCTATGATGGCATGAATGAATATGACCTAATTTAATCCTCAACAAAAAAACAAAGTATACGTAATTTTGAGAGCAGAATCAAGCAAATCTCTCATGCTTACAGGAATTTAGGAGTGGGGAAACAAATAAATAATGTTTATCTTATGTGAAACCCTATGAGTGAGATGGAAGGTGTTGTTGCAAAACCATATATTAGAACCGCACTGGTGGAATAGGCCCCAGATGGATAAGACAAAGTCACGTACCTGCTTAGGATTGACTACGGGGGCCACATGTGCCTGAAAAGTGCTCCTTCGGTCTGTAATAGGAACGCCATGATCAATTGGAGGCAATTCTTCTACTTCTATAAAAACAAAGAATTAATTTACCTTTTGTTTTTTAAAAAAAGAAAATCAGCAATAAAGGAAAAGAACTGGGATATAAATAATATTATATGGAAAATATAAGCAAAAGCAGCATAAATAATTGTCTACCAAAATTAAACTTGAAGTAAAATGTTCATAAATTTATTGTAAGAGAAAATAAATGACTTCCACCTGCCATTGCCACTCAGTGAAAGTGGTACAAAGCCAGGACTCAAATCTTGGACTGCCATAGTAGTTTAAGTTGGTATAGCATCTAGTTTTTAAAAGAGTGAAGGGCAAAAACAAAAAAAAAAAATCAGTAAAGGGCTTCTCAGACCAATGACATCACATGCATACACAACTTGTTTCTCCATAAAGGCCAACCTCTAGAGTGGGAAAAATCTCTGACTGGCTTTATATTGTGTGGTTATAATATAATGTCTTCTAATAAAACTGTTCCTACTTCACATAATGGAATTAAATACAACATTACTATATGCAGTCAGTATTCCATAAAACTACAATGATTTCCAGTTGATCCATCTTTTCAACAAGTTTAAAAATCACTAGAACTATGGTAAAGAACCTGTCTTGGCTGCTGCTAACCAAAAGGTTAATAGGAAGGGGACACATTTCAATGTCCACAAGCAAACTAGCACTCCCTCACACGTGAGTCTTTGCTATTTTCTAGGCCTCCCCTAGAGCAACATACCTGGTACTGGTTCGCTGACTTTGCGGGCTCCTTTTTTAGCTGTATTTGCTGGCTGCTTTTTTACAATGGGGCCACGTTCACGTTCACGTTCACGTTCACGTTCAACTGTTTTCTTTTCAGTTTTTTTGTTTACATCTGGATCTATATAAATATAAGATTTATGATTGATCCATGAGGCAAATAAGAAAATACAAAAATCATTGGAATCCTAGCACTTGGGAGGCAGACAAAGGCAGGTAGATCTTGGTGAGTCCCAGGCCAGCTTGGTCTACAAAGCAAGTTCCAAGTCATCTGGGGTGGGGGGTGGAGAAAGAGAGAGACAAAGAGAGACAGACAAAGGAAGGAGGGAGGGAGGGAAGGAGGGAGGGATGGAGGGAGGGACTGGATCTGACCTCTACACATCATTCTTCAACAAAAGTTGAAGTCATGATTTTTTTCATACAACATAATTTTAAGAAATAAATGAAGGATATGAGATCTTTTTTTTTAAACCATGAGATAAAAAATCAGACTGAGAAAGATCTTAATAGGATCTTCTGATGGATACTAAATTTATTAAGTAAAAGTGTAAGAAAGAACAGGAAAGGAAAGAAGTAGCTGGGGGAAGGCACTCCTTATGGCAAGCAAGCCCCTGGTTCAATCCCCAGTACTGAAAACAATAAAGAACCTCAGCACAGCCTTCCAAAACTATAGTCTTGGAAGAAGAAAGCAAGACTATTATGTGAGCTTGGAGGTTTGATGCTAACCTGGATACTGGTCAACACAGCAAAACCCTCTTCCACCAAAAAAAGGAAAAGAAACAAAAAACAATATCCCACACACAAAAAAATGGTATTAACTGCCATGATTAATTTTTTCTCCGTTTTTTAATTTAAATTAGAAATATTGTTTTACATGTCAATCCCAGTTCCTACTCCCTCCTCTCCTCCCCTGCCCCCCACTAACACCCTACCTATCCCATACCATTTTTGCTCCCCAGGGAGGCTGAGACTTTCCAAAGGGAGTCTATAGAGTCTGTCATATCCTTTAGGATAGGGCCTAGGCCCCCTCCCATGTCTCTAGGATGAGGGAGTATCCCTCTATGTGGAATGGGCTCCCAAAGTCCATTCCTACGATAGGGATAAGTACTGGGCCCCATAGATTTCCGTGGCCTCCTCACTGACACCCAAGTTCATGGGGTCTGGATCAGTTCCATGCTGGTTTCCCAGCAATTTAGTGAGACCCTAATGAGGAGATCTTTGAACAAACACAATTACAGATGTTTCTATGAAGGAATATTTTGGATGGGATCAACACTTACATCTACCAATTTTGTCCTCCACCACAATAAGGAGTCTTATCCAAGTTAATGGGAAAAGACAGACCTCCACAAAGAGGACAGTTTCCCAGCAGACTACTTTTGGACATAAACTGCAACATTAAATTACACTGTACTTGTCCTTGCAAATTCCAAACTTACCATCCTCATACTTATACAAGCCAATTCCTCAAAATAAAGCTCTATATACATACAAGCATATACACATTTTTATGAGGTTTGCTTTTCTGGAGAAGCCCAACATACTAACTTTAGGGTGGAGATAGCTGGGAGATATCACTTTAACCAAAGGATCGAGGTAAACATTAACAATCAGGAGGCAAACTGATCCCATGAACTTCCTGGTGTAGTGTCTTGTGTTTTAAAGCAATTAGGAAGCAAACTGAAATCAAGAACTTCTTAGTGCACTGTATACAGTACTGTATACAGTACTCTCACCAAAAACAGCTCACTCCAATCATAAGCACTAACAAGAACAAACCATTAGCATTCCACAAAATAAACAGAAAATTCAGAAGTGTCAAGGTTATAAAAGTCAACAAAAGGGACTGGAGAAGTTGCCACACAAGCATAAGGACCTGAGTTCTATCTCTGGAATCCTTCCCACTGATGGCAAGGCAAAAGCAGGAACATCAGTGAGGTTCACTGTCTAGCAAGTTTAACCTAATTGGTACGCTCCAGGCCAATGAGAGTCTATCTCCTAGGAGACAGAATGCCATTTCTATGGGTAGCACACAAGATTGTCCTCAGGCTCCATGTGTGTATACACATACATGCACCTGCACACAAATCCATATGTATATATACTCTTGCATTTGTTTAAAAGGTTAAGGAAAGACTGAGGAATGGATTACAGTATAGAAGACATCAAACTAATAAATAAATGGAGTGTAGAATTGTGAACAAGGTCCTATAGCAAAAGAAAGGGTGTCAGTGGAAAAACTTGTGAAGCTTGAGTAAGCTCTTTAGTTAACCAAATAGTATTGTGCTGTGATTACATTCCTACTCTAATAATCTAATAATAGATTATTCCATTGTTACACAAGATGATAATATATACCTTGTTATACAAGATGATAGCTGTTTTACTGTTCCTGTTACTTTTCCATGAATTTAAAATAAGGCCTGATTTCTTTTTAAAATTTAAAATGCTGTGTGTACATACTTAAAATTTTAACAATTTTATTCTAGAAAAATAAAATTATACTGAAATAAAAATTAATTACTTGACCAGTAGCTTCCCTGTAGAAGACAATTCTGATGCTATACCCTAATGCCTCACTCTAGTTCTAATATAGTTCTTTAACAAGGCTTTTTTGTTTGTTTTATTTTGTTTTACTTTTTCAAAAAGTTAGATTAGAATGTAATGGGTACAGGATGGTACATATCCTACCACTAAGTTACAATCCTAATCCAAAAACAATTTTAAAAATATACCCACACAAAACTTCTAAAATAAAATTTTAAAGTACTTTTCTTTTGGGGGGGGCGGGGTTTTGAGACAGGGTTTTTCTGTGTAGCTTTGGAGCCTATCCTGGCACTCACTCTGGAGACTAGGCTGGCCTCAAACTCAGAGATCTGCCTGCCTCTGCCTCTGAGCGCTGGGATAAAAGGCATGCGCCACCAAAGCCTGGCAGTACTTTTCAATACAAAATGTAACTTCTAAATCTGAAGAGCCAAGGCTCTTCTCTGCTGAAATGAGTTAAATTTTCCTGAAAGTTGGAAGTTCAGGAGCTCTCAATGTGAACTGGTAACATGCTCGATTTCTACAGCTATTCTAAATCTATGCAACAAGCTGGCAATGTTCGCTTGGCTTTGAGAACTTTCAAAGACTTACCCTTTTTCATAAGCTTTGAATGCTGTAAAATCAGGACATGGATCCAAAAGTCAAAGAAAACACTATCCACTACTCTGTGAGTTTTAACACAGCAGTGAAAGTATTTCTTTTACAGAAAAATGGTAAAAGTGATCTGAAAACACACATACTGTTATCAACTTTAAACATACAAAATAATTACTTCTCTGTAAATAACCCTCTTTAAAAAATTCTAAGTAAGCACAGGATTCTTTATAATTCTTTCCCCAACACAGAAAGTAATTATCCCAGTGGTGACAATAAAAAGCAATTTAGAGAAACTACCAAGCTAAATGGGAAATGGAATTTCTCTTTCTCTCCCAAAGCCTTTGTGATGAGTAAAAGCAAAGTAAAGGGGATGGAAGTCCATGCTGTCCTCTGTCTACTCAGCAGTTCAATAAAGGCTGATAATGAAGCAGTGTTTTAATTTCTAAGAAAGGTGAATAATTATGGTGTGTGAATTGTATATCATTTTGAAAGTCTAATTTACTAATATTACTTAAAATATTTCAGAGTTCTTTTCTGATGAACACTAGATTTGTTTAAGACTAATATCCAATTTATATATCCAAACATGAGGAATTCTACAAAGTTCTTGATACTTTGATGGCATTCAAGCAGAACATATTTTAAATTCAAGTTCTTGCCCCACAAAATTCTTCTACATTCTAAGAGTATAATCCACAGCGAAACAGTATAGAAAGAAATTACTATAGCTACATGGGTAAATGAACTCTCACAAGAAATCCATAAACCTTGCAGGACATTGTGTCAACATGCCTTCAATCCCAGTACACAGGAAGCAGAGGGAGGCAGATCTCTTGAGTTCAAGGGCAGCCTGGTTTACAGAGCAAGTTCCAGGAAAGCCAGGGCTACACAGAGAAACTCTAGAGAGAGAAAGGCAGAGAGGGAGGAGGGGAGAGGGGGGAGGGAGGGAGGGAGGGAGGGATGGAAGGAAGGAAGGAAGGAAGGAAGGAAGGAAGGAAGGAAGGAAGGAAGGAAGGAAGGAAAGAAAGAAGGAAGGAGACAGAAAGAAACCACAAAGCAAAATATAGGTTTTTATGTATAATTTCAATCATAACATCCATATAAAAATTTAACTACACCAGGCTGGGCGGTGGTGGTGCACATCTTTAATCCCAGCACTCCAGAGGCAGAGGCAGGCAGATCTCTGTGAGTTTGAGACCAGCTTGGTCTACCAAGAGCTAGTTCCAGGACAGCCTCCAAAGCCACAGAAAAACTCTGTCTCGAAAAGAAAAAAAAAATGTAACTACTCCAAATTACAAGACAAAAAAAAAAAAAATCACTCAGTCTTACCTGGCTCTGTTTGAGATTTCTGTATGAGAACATCTCTTATTTTCTCCACCCACAGGTAAAGAATACTTTCACCAATATTCTGTCTAAAAAAATTAGGGGTAAAAATCATTACTTCAAAAATTTATCTTCTTAAATTCAAAAAAATTATTTATACTTATAACCTAAGACATTATAATAAAATCCAACATGCCTTTCCAAATATGTAACACATAGAATTTACCAACACTTCTGAGTAATATGTGTTGCATATACCAACATTAAAGATTCCAAATGGCTCTAATATTAATAAACTTTGCTTAAAACTTAAATTATGGAGAACAATTACATCCAAAGAAGGGACAGAAAATTTCTAAATCCCAAGTACACAAATGAGATATATATAGACATGATTTGTTTCTATCCATGGGTGGTTTTGGGATTTGTGTCCAACAACCACTAGCTTTTCTCAACTCTGAACAATTCAATCTACTTGTTTGACACACAAATCCTTCAACAAGGCTTATACAGAATATTTCGGGACTCTCAGGAATTTAGTTTAAAGGAGCTAAAAGACATGTAACTCAAGAGTTTTATATCTATAACATTCTTTTTACAAACTAGTCTGCTCCATAATTGATTCATTTTGGCTTCAAATGTTTCGCTGCCTCAGATAATTAAATTCATCTCAAATCACTGAGACTAAGAATGTGTTTTGAGTTTTAAAATTAAATGATAGGACATGAATAAAAGAAAGACCAAGTATCTAGTTTTTAGGGAGTGATGAGAACTATGTCAGCTTTGGTGTGTCTTTAAAGAAATGTCCCAACCAATCATAGTAGATTCTTACTGCTTTCCTTTAACTCCCCTCAAAATAATCATCCCTCTTTATTACCCTCCTCTGTATCCACCAAGGGAAACCGTCAAAATAAGCACTTTACAAACAGTTCCAGACTGTCAAACCCACCCATCTCATTGGTGTATAACTCCTTGCACTAAAATGGTATTTGCCGCAACCCTTTGTAAGTTTTATTTGTAGAAAACATAGATGCCAACTAGAAAGGTCTTTAAAGACAGAGAATTTTTTTTAAACAATATCCACTTTTCTTCTCTGGGCAGTGCAAGATCCAATGAATTAAGTATACAGTAAGTCCTGAGGACATTATATACACCAACACAAAACTGTCCAAAAATAGCGTCATGATTTCCCCATTATAGAGATAAGGAAACAAATTTACAGAAATCAGCTTGTCCAACAGCTTTGCCAGCAATTAAGAAGGCCCAAGCTAAAATAAGAACTGAGAATTGAGGTTTAAAGCTTAAGTCAACTGCATTTTGCTCCCCTATCAAACAGCTAATGATAAGGACACTTCAGTAGTCTATGGGATGGATTTATATAGAATGCACATGCTGCTAAAGGTTTCTCTGTCCTGGGTAAATCTTCAGTCTAGGAGCTTAGGAGAAACACAAGACTCAATGACCTTGGTGCATGGGAGTCCTCCTTCTTTTAGAGCCTCTAGTATACACTGCATGAGGTCTTGGGGCTATGATAGGGAGCAGGATTATGTCAGCCCTTTCTTACTGTAGGCAACAATTTTCTGTACAAAAATCACAGCTTTATATAGAGTTCTATCTCCCACTCTTACTCTGCTGAATTCCTCATATCACCATCAGCCTAGAGATTTTAATACTAATGGGTACTGAAAACCTAATATATGTAAGAAGTGCCAAAATGCTTATTATCCTGCTTATTACCTCAGTAAACACTCTCTAGCCCCTTTGAAACTTGAAAATCATCCCTTCATAAGTATAAACTTACATTCAGATTTTGTTCTTTGTCAAGTTCTTAATGAATGTAGCCCAAGCTATAGTCTGTTTGTCTACTCACTATATATCCTAGGCTACCTTGAACCCATGCTCTTTCTTAGTCCCTGTACTGGGTTACAGACTGGAATCACCCCATCTGACAACTCATTTATCATTTGAAAATAGTATCTTGGAAGAATTTCTACAATTAGTAATTTTCCACACCAACAGAGGAAATTCAACCTTCACTTCAGATGTCTTCTCCTCACCATGGCATCCCAAGAAGGCACGTACGTCTACTGAGCTTCATGCATGGCTGCTTCTGTCTTCACTAGCACTTGCAAGACGGCTGCTTGAGAGTCCAGTGCAAAGAGGCACAGTGGGTCAAGTAGAAATCATTCTCTACCACAGACCCCCAAAAGTCTACCACTAAAGTACAAAATGTTTCAATTAGAAGTTCTCTTGCAACAAGAATTTATTTCCATCTTTTAACTATCCACTAGGAGTTAGTGTGGCTTAGATTGAAAAAAAAAAAAACTGGTCAAAAGCTAATTAAACTGAGCAAAGCTGACAGGTTTGTCTACTAAGTTCCTGCATGTTCCTTTGGTTTATACTTTCTTGGGAAAGTAGAAAGATCTGCTTTCATAAACATTTGCAGCATCAGAAGTCCATACCAACATGGCTGAACAATGACAGATGGGAATCTCCAAAACTGTACCCTAAATAAACCTCTTCTTTGTAAGTTATCTCAAGAGTTTTGTTTAAATGGTGCAAAGCTAACAAACAAATACTGTGTGTGAAATAAAGTTCATTACATGGGTGTCATTTAAGCCTTACAATGATACTATCCTCGTTCTATCAGTATGGGAATAAACACAAGGAAGTATGCTACTCAAAACCTGATTCCAAAAGCTTGACCAAAGCAGCCTTAATACAGCCTAACAGGCAGTTAATATTATGTAGGTACATATGCATCCTCAAGTGTGTATGCTCTGTGCTGGGAAATAAAACCTAGTACCTTATTCATCTTGATTTGTGTTGGTGTATGCAGTTAAAGATGAAAGCCTGTACCTCACACATGCTAGGCAAGAGCACTAGTACTGAGCTATGTCCTGTGCCTCTCCATTTTAATTTGCTTTGTTTTGTTTTAGAGGCAGTCATATTATGTAGCCCTGGTTGCCCTGGAACTATGTAGGCTGGGCTGACCCTGAACTCACAACGATTCATCTGGCTCTGTTGCCCAACTGCTGGGATAACAGGTGTGTAATATCATCTTCAATTTTAAACCCCAAATTTCTAGCAGAGAGCCAGTAAACAGAAAATAAAAAAATGTTTACCAAAAGATTCTTTTTCTTTCTTTCTTACCTGTCCACATAAGTGACCACTAATTTATAGCTTATCTTCTTATGTAGGCAAATATTAAATTTAGCATTCAAAAGCTCTAGAAGCCAGGCGGTGGTGGCACATGCCTTTAATCCCAGCACTAGTGAGGAAGAGGCAGATGGATCTCTGTGAGTTTGAGACCAGCCTGATCTACAGAGCTAGTTCCAGGACAGTCTCCAAAGCCACAGAGAAACCCTGTCTTGAAAGAAACAAAAGAAAACAAACAAACAAAAAACCATACACACACAAAAACACTCTAGATATATAAAACTTAATAGTATATTTGAAAATATAAACATTAAAAATTATATTGATAAATATATATCTGATTTTTAAAGTTAGCAATATTTTTCATTTATTGTCCATCAATGGAAAGATATAAAAGCATTAAACGTTGTCACATGAAACATAAAAAATACCATACAATTCATATTGCTATTTATCACATGTGAAAATACTATTATTAGATGACAATTATTATTCAAGCACTTTTACTAATCAAAACATGACCTCTCTTATCTTTAGAACAAACTGTTTAAAATCTCTGAATGAGGTAGAAGAGATTATTTGGCCTATAAAAGGCTTCTGTTAGTGTACACAGTCTGGGAATCTGAGTGGCCAGGCGGGAAACCACTTTACAGATTGTGGTACCAGCAGGGGCAGGAGGAAAATGTGTTAACATGATGGAAGTCAAGGGTGGAAAGACTTTCATAAAATGAAGAAGCAGTCAAAGCTGGACATTGGTGAGGCATGCCTTTAATCCCAGCATTTACAAGGCAGAGGCAGGCAGATCTCTGTGAGTTCCAGACCAACCTGGTCAACAAGAGCTAGTACCAGAACAGCCTCCAAAGCTGTCAGGGCTTGCCAGGTCTCTCTTCCCCACTGGGGCGGGGTAGCCATTTGGCCAGATCTGGTTTTTCAGCAGAAATGGAGACCCCTGAACATCGGGCCATGTGCATGGACAGGTTAGGACAGAGACAGACAGACAGACAGAGAGACAGAGACAGACATAGACACACACACACACACACACACACACACACACACACACACACACACACGAGAGAGAGAGAGAGAGAGAGAGAGAGAGAGAGAGAGAGAGAGAGAGAGAGAGGTCGATCCCAATTCCTAGAGTGCAGGTTAGCAGGTTAGTTCGGCCAAAGGCCAACCCCCTGCCCTGGATGTGCAGGTAAATTCAATCGCTAGCTGAATCCCCAGTCCTGGATTAGGGATTGGGGTGTCCCCTCAACCAATCCCTGTAGGTTTAAAAAGGACACCCTTATAAAGGACACCCTTATAATGTGTCCTTTAGGGTATAATTGACTTTTAACCTTAATAACTAGATTCACCTAGATGCTAGTGTACCGAAGGCAGAAACACAAAAATGACAAAAAACATAAAATCACAAACCTGACACACAACTCAGGACACAGGACTTGCCAGGTCAGCACAACAGATAACACAGAACGCACTGAACCAGTCAGTGCCGAAACAGGTAGACGGCCAAGGCAGAACAGATAACACAGAACCTTGTCTGACCGGTTACCCAATCGCAACCTGCTAGAGACAAAACACACAGTAGGCTTCTGACTTGCCCTCGGAATTCAGGCTTTACAGAAACCAGAGCTTGTACCTGATAGAAACCCAAGGGAGGGACTATACTAAATTTTTCCCCCTTTCTCTCGATATTTTCTCCAGTCATTCCCATGTTTGGAAGGAAAAGAGGTTGGAGCCCTCAACCCACTGGGCAAGGGTGGTGATATCCTGCCATGTTTTTTAGGCTGAGAAGTCAGCCAGCTCCAAGCTGCATGAGGCGAGCATGAGCCTCACTCAGAGCTTTAAGTGTCAGGCAGAAGGACGATGCAGTTACCCAAGCCTTGGTTCTCACTTACCCGAAAAACTGATTGGCTCCACCTGGAATGGGGCCCTTGGGTTCCTTTTCGGGAACCCAAAGCCACAGAAAAACCCTGTCTCTAAGAACAACAACAACAACAACAAAGTGTTCCTAGTGTCCTATCACATCTTGGGCATGTTAGAATGGCTAGTAATAATAAAACAGGTATCATAAACATTTAATTCAAGAAATAATTATATACCAAAGATGACAAAATCGCCAGGCGTTGGTGGCACACGCCTTTAATGCCAGCACTCGGGAGGCAGAGGCAGATGGATCTCTGTGAGTTCGAGACCAGCCTGGTCTACAAGAGCTAGTTCCAGGACAGCCTCCAAAGCCACAGAGAAACCCTGTCTCGGAAAACCAAAAAAAAAAAAAAAGAAAAAGAAAAAAAAGATAGCAAAATCACTAAGGAGGGACCCAAGAAAGGTCATTTAGAAAGAACAAGTAATATGGATTCTATGATGACTTATCATTTCTAATTAAATACTTTTGGAAAAAAAAGACACTTGGCCTTGAACCCTGGAACATAAATGGGGCATTCTCATTGTACCAAACAGGGTGGATACCTACAACATACAAAAGAATGCTTACTAGTTCCTGGATTCAGGAAGAAAAAACACCTGATAATCCAGAATAGCATTTGGTTTAATAAATCAATATATTTTATTAATCTAAATCAACCTGATCTCCTCTTGGCTAACAACATATCAGCTTCCTTACAAGTTTCGTACAACAATTCCTGTTGCTTTTAAGGCAATCCCAACAGAGAAACGGGCTTGCCTTTCCAGAATGACGTCTTATCACTGGCACCCCACCACTCAACATGCACCTTTCAACAGTTCTTATGGTTAAGAAAAAAATCCCTGACAGCCTACAAAGTTCAGATCTTCCTGCCCATCTTTCCAGGTTAGTCTGTCTCTTATCCCACTTCCTATCACCATGACTATGCTGTGACCTCTTACTGAAATTAGTATGAGCTAATTAACTCAGCTCTTAGTCAAAAGACTCCAAGACCAGAATAAAACTGTCAAACTCAATCACAACCACTCCATCCATTACAGCTGCAGAGTTACGTTCACTTTTACAATGCTGTAGATAATATACTCCCTTACCACACTAGAAAACCTAAATGCTATGAAAACAGATAATTTCCAGTTTTGTTAAACTATGAGTATCTAGTATCTAATCCACTGCCCGCCATGTAGGGATAGATGGATGCATGGATGGATGGATGGACAAAATCAGTACCTCTGGAGGATCTTATTCTTTCAGATTAATACAAGAGAACTATCAAAGTATTCAGAACTTTAAATAACTCTGGTTTGAATTCTGCCATCATTTTTACTCATCATATGCTACAATAATACACAAGTACAGTATCTCTGAATTTGTTTTCAGAAGCCAAATAAGTGTTATGTCTTCCAACTTTAAATATTACCATATTTTGATCAAATCCACATGTGAAGTTATATAACTAATCTTTCAAGTTTGCTTAAAGTGAATGTTTTTGTTAATGAAAGAGCCTAACAAAAGGTCCAGAAAAAGTATGATCACATCTGTCAAGAAAAGCCCAGAGCAGAAATCACTAGCAGAATGCTTGTGAAAAGCTACCTGTCACTTACATATATATTTCCTCAAGGCTGTTTGATAAGTCTGCACGTTCTTGCCCTTTCAGCCAAGGAGCACTAAGATTGAACAAAACACAGTAAAGAAAATTACTCAAGAATTAGGTGAATACTTCAAATATTCATTAATGTATTTTTAAAATCTATACAGAATTAAAATGTTTTCATTGTCCTTAATTTATTTAAACTGCTCAAGAATCTATAGCAAAATCAAGACTAATCATACTGAATTTTTATGACTTAAAAAAACAGAAATTGAGTTCCTAAGGTACCAGAAACTCGTCCAAGTTTGTATCAGTGGCAGAACCTGTTCAAGAATTTAACACTACAGATTTATAATGGCTATAAAAATGCCAAATTCTTTTCTAGCTGCAATAGATTACTCTCAAGAATGAGTCCAACAAGTTGCCATGTGATTGTAAAAATGCTTTTTTTTCTGAAATGATATTTAAAGCATCTGTATTTATCTTTTGCAATAGATAAAAGAATACAGAACCATTTTTTGTTAGTTTTATTGGCATAGTTTTGAAATACACACAAAATAACACATGTAGATAAAACTTTTCATAGCCAATTTATGCAACTCTGTTCCCATGGCTTTTCTAAACTATGAAGTTAAAGGTGAGGTAGGTTACAGTTCACTTACATCAACAGATCAGGACTCATGTAGATGAAGCTTGAACTACTAAAAAGTGGTTCTTCAATAGCAATGGAGGGATAAAGCAGGCACAACCACCTACAGCACACTGGATAATTTCAAGAAGGATGGCAGTTTGAAGTTAATCCAAGAGCTGGATTAGGAGGCTGAGCCACAAGAAATGATTTCTTCCCACAGTCCTGTACTTTCTGACCTCTGTCAACTCTCATTTATACTAGGTAGCATGTATCAGTGTGCTTCAAATCATTCTGTAAAATGTTCTCTACTACCTTAAAAGATGTTTCTAATTTCTGTTTTCACCTTCTTTTTTTTTTTTTTTTTTTTTTTTTTTGGTTTTTCAAAACAGGGTTTCTCTATGGCTTTGGAGGCTGTCCTGGAACTAGCTCTTGTAGAGCAGGCTGGCCTGCCTCTGCCTCCTGAGTGCTGGAATTAAAGGCATGTGCCACCACTGCCCAGCTTCTATTTTCATCTTAAACAAACTATTTTGTATAAACACAATGACTGTATAGAAAACTATCTTTGACAGTAAAATATTTCTATAAAAATATAAAGGTAAAAATATAGCTTACTTCAACTGATAAACAGGTGGTGCTGTACCTGGATATTCTCTCGGTAACATCACCTACAAGGAAGTTTTAAAGCAAATTTGCTTACACTGATCACAGCTGAAAAGCAATTACATTTATAAAGCCAGCCAATGAACAAGTTTCAAATTTGTCTAGACAAAAGACAAACCATTGGTTTATACACTATCAAATGAAAATCCCCAATGTCATATTTGTGGTCTACAAAAAATACATTGTTAGAGAGGCTGTCTGGTTTTTAGAAGCTAATTCTTGGCAAAGAAAGTATAGCAGAATTAAAGTTAAGAATAGGGTTAAGGGGGCTGGAGACACGGCTCAGAGGTTAAGAGCATTGACTGCTCTTTCAGAGGATCCTGGTTCAATTCTCAGCACCCACATAACAGTTCACGACTGTCTGTAACTACAGTTCCAGGGTATCTGACACCCTCATACATGTAGACAAAACACCAATGCAAATAAATAGGAATCATTTAAAAAATAAATAAATAAGAACAGAAATGATAAAGAAATGTATACAGGGGCACTATGCCCTGACTATAATTAATGTTGATGCTATTTTTCATTTTCCAAATAAAAATAAAATACCCTATGAAATATCATTCAAGATAGTCTGTGAAATACACATCTTTTAAAATCAATACTGTGACAACAAATACTGCAAAATCCACAATTCCGCATCCTTTCTATGAAAATATAGCTGCCGTGGAATAAGCACTAAGACAGAAAGCCACAATTAATCTTTCATTCTAAGTACAACTGAATCTCAATAAAGAGACAATTATTGCTCCATGAATTTTTTTTTTGCTCTATGAATTTTTATTCATAACCTCTTCCTCTTAAATGTTAGCCACCTTTCCAGGTCTAAACCTCCTGTTAGAGTAACAAAAGGAAGTATAACTCAAATCTGTAAACAGAACATTAACATGTTTAATAATTAGAAGAATTAAGACAAGATTGCAACAATCAAACAAAGCATGATTTAAGATCTAAATATCTATGTCCGAATAATCATGACAATACAGCAGTAAGAATCAAATGGCAGGCCAGGTGTTGGTGGCGCATGCCTTTAATCCCAGCACTTGGGAGGTAGAGGCAAGCAGATTTCTGAGTTCAAAGCCAGCCTGGTCTACAGAGCGAGTTCCAGGACAGAATCCAAAGCAATACAGAGAAACCTTGTCTAGAATAAAGAAAACAAAACAAGATTTTACATGTTAAATTCTGTTGACTGGAAGATAGCTATAAGAAGAAAAACATACCTGCAAGCAAAGTGTCCATTTGGGGTCATCTATGTCGTCACTGATTCTAATACAAAATATTTTGGCACAATCATCAATGACACACCATTCCTCGCCATAAATAGCTGCCATTGCTTCAATCTCCTCATTCTGAAAATTGATTTTAACAAATAAGTATACATGGATAAACCTATTCTCACTACCTTTTAAAGCATTGACAATTAGCATACCTAGCCAGGTCAAAGAGGAGCCTTAGGAGACCATATGTCCTTGGCATGTTCTGCTGTCTGGTTTCCTAACACTTTTGCCATGACTACAACTGTAAGGATTCAGGTATTATGCTTGCCCCTGTCACCTGAGAGAATACATTCAGGCAGTACTCTGTTCAGCCCAGAGTTCCATGAGTACTGCACTCAGGTGCAAAGGACCCCTTTAAAAGAAAGACCCCCCCACCCACTTTCTGCTCTTTCCAACTCTTCTCTCTCTCAGCTCTCTTCTCTTCTCTCCCCCCCAAGCCCTCTTTCCCACTGTTACCTGGGGCAGAGGGATCTTCTCTTCTGTCCTCTGTTTCTCTTTACCTCTTTTCTCTTTCCTTCCCCCTCCCTCTGCTTTCTAATAAACCTTCTCACTTAAGCTGTCTGCGTGGTGTGTTTGTCCCTCTTCTTCCATCACCCTTACCAGCCATGAAACCTGCCTTGGAATCCATGCAAGGTCCCCTTAAGCTTTATCATAACATTGGTTTCAGTATAACTTCTTACCATTCCTTTGTTTAAAAAAAATGTTTAAGGTGTAACAAACTAACTAACTTAAGTTATATAAATGCAATTTATCAGGGAGCTGAATTGGGCTCACCCAAACATGTCAGATTCACTCCAGATAAATATTATTTAACCTTTCCCTGGTTCCAGGACTCCCTTCCCTCATCTTGGTATCCCCTCGGGAAACCCTCCCACATCTTATGATTCTCCTCCCCTGAAGTAAGAAATTTTTTTTCCTTAATCTTGTCCTCTACTCTGCCAACATCCTGTCAGGTCTAAGAGATGTGCTGGAGAGTTCCATACAGCTGCAATGGAACAACCAGCTACCAGAGGACATGGCAGCATCCCAGCTTTCTCAGGTCCCCCAAAGATGGTCAGTGCCCCCAGGTCAGCAGGAAGTAGCCTTGAGAACTCAGACACCCTTATTCCCTAACAGTCCATGTCTAACTCACCTTTTAATAATAAATAAAGGTGGGAATCTAAGGATTCAGGCATTATGCTGGCCTGCCCCTGTCACCTGACAGAATGCACTCAGGCAGTATTCTGGTCAGCCCAGTGTTCCATGAGTGCTATTCTGCATTCAGATGCAAAGGAATCCTTTAAAAGAAAGACCCCAGCCCACTTATGCTCTTTCCCCCTTCTCTCTTTCCCCTGGGGCAGACGGGACTTTTCCTGTCTCCCTCTTCTCTTCTGTGCTCTCTCTCTCTCTGTGTGTCTCTTCACCTCTTTTCTCTTTCCTTCCGCCTCCCTCCCCTTTCTAATAGGACCTCTCACTTATGTCCTGTCTGGATGGCATGTTTGCCCCTCCACCTCAATCACACCCCCTCACCTGCCATGGAATCCATGCAAGGTCCCCTCAAGCTTTATCATAACAGCAACCATCTTGCATGTACACCTGCGGACACCCCGACACACGCACATATATCCTGTAATGAGATCTACCACAAGAAAAGGCATCCCCACACCATTATCACCAAATTTCTGTTGAGGTTTCATTGAGTACTTGTTTTAGATGTTGTTGTTTTTAATCTGGAAACAAGACTCAGCTTTTTGTTTCTTTTTGCTAAGTACATCAAAGCGCTTAAGAATTTATTTTAGGCTTAAAAAAATAACGACAGCCAGGTGTGATGGCACACACCTTTAATCCCAGCACTCTGGAGGCACAGGCAGGAGGATCTGTGAGCCCTGGCCATCCTGGCTGACCGAGTGGGCTCCCGGACAGCCATGAAATGAGCAGGCCTAAGATGGAAAATGGGAGGCTCAATGCGTTCAAAATGGGAGGCTGAATGGCGTTCTAATGGCTGCCGAGTCCGGGGCCCACAGGCTGCACCCAGGAGGCCAGCACAGACACCAGAAAGGACAGGCTGGCTGTTCCTGGGATGATACTCCCTGTCGATGGGCCTCACCTGCCTCTGGTCGCGCTCGTTGTTAGCCTCCGCCATGGGGAACCTAAGACCAGCCTCTTGGCCTCCACAGACTTCCCAAGAAACAAGGACGGGAAGGAGCAAAGCCTGCAAAGACGTATGGTGCACCGGAACTGAAAGCCCAGCACCGCCTACCATGGACATCTGCCTCCGGGTCTCCTCCCAGGGGTGGGGCTTTCTGTCCTTGCCCTGAACTTGTCTTTTGCGCATGCGCACCTTTCTAAGCCCCTCCCCCCATGGGTGAGTCCTGAAAGCTTGCCTGCTCAAAATGCTGCCAGGCTCTGTCTTTGAAAGTAGCCTGGAAGGGGTCTTCGGCACCCCTTACCGTCAGAACCATGGAAGACTTTGGGGGCGCACACTTACCTGATTGAATATTTCAAGGCAGTTTTCAGGTTTTTTTTGTTGTTTCTTTCTTTTTTAATGTTCAGAGGTACTTGGTTATTTTTAGCAAAACAGTTTTATTTGCAAAAAGAATGAGCTGGATGAAGATCCGAAATTCCAGATCAACCCTTCCCCCAACCTTAGATCCTAGAGACTATGTTGTACGCAACAGGCCAAAACTGAACACAAAGGAATTCCATCCCACCCCGCCTCCCAGATACTTGGATCCTGGGGACTGTTTGACCCCAAAAGAAACCCCCCTGTAGTCCCCAGGAAATTCAATTCTGAAAAATATTGGTACAATAGGCCACCCGCAAGCCATAGCAACCACGGAACGTTCCCTCCCAGCACCGACCTATGAGAAAAATGGGTACACAGGTATTACACGCCAAAAACATGACTTTGGAAAATTTCTTGATTGCTCCCCAAATATCAACCAAACAGAAACCAACCTGTACCTACTGATGTAATCCTGTAACTTTTGTCTTTAAAAACCTAACAATAGATAGGGGACTTCACCCCCTCTGGAGGCTGCTGCGTCAGCCTGCTAGACAGAGTGCAGTAGGCTACAATAATCAATAAACCTCATGCATTTGCATCGGTGGTCTGTCTCCCTGGTGTCTTTGGGGATCCTTGTGACTCGGACACAACATTGGTGTGATGGCGCACACCTTTAATCCCAGCACTCCGGAGGCACAGGTAGCAGGATCTGTGAGCCCTGGCCATCCTGGCTGACCGAGTGGGCTCCCGGACAGCCATGATATGAACAGGCCTAAGATGGAAAATAATGGGAGGCTGAATGGCGTTCTAATGGCTGCCGAGTCCGGGGCCCACCGGCTGCACTGACAAGGCCAGCACAGACACGAGAAAGGACAGGCTGGCTGTTTCTGGGATGATACTCCCTGTCGATGGGCCTCACCTGCCTCTGGTCGCGCTCGTTGTTAGCCTCCGCCATGGGGAACCTAAGACCAGCCTCTCGGCCTCCACAGACTTCCCAGGAAACAAGGACTGGAAAGAGCAACGCCTGCAAAGACGTATGGTGCACCAGAACTGAAAGCCCAGCACCGCCTACCATGGACATCTGCCTCCGGGTCTCCTCCCAGGGGTGGGGCTTTCTGTCCTTGCTCTGAACTTGTCTTTTGCGCATGCGCACCTTTCTAAGCCCCCCCACCCCCCTCATGGGTGAGTCCTGAAAGCTTGCCTGCTCAAAATGCTGCCAGGCTCTGTCTTTGAAAGTAGCCTGGAAGGGGTCTTCGGCACCCCTTACCGTCAGAACCAGGGAAGACTTTGGGGGCGCACGCTTACCTGACTGAACATTTCAAGGCAACAGAAATTGAACATTTCAGTATTTTGTGTCTTTTTTTAATGTTCAGAGGTGCTTGGTTAATTTTAGCAAAATTTTATTTACAAAAAGAATAAACTGGAAAGGGTAGATAATGAGAAGCCTTATTCTCTCACTGTTGTCTTGTGATACAACATCGTGTATAAGAACAATTTCCACGTGAGACACTAATTATCCTAATTTGCATAGAAGTGGATCTTCGCTTCATTGTGCAATTCTAATATCAAGAGGTAGAGACAGGGATCTTGGAGTTTAAGGCCAGCCTGGTCTACATAGTGAGTTCTAGGCTAGGCAAGGCCATATGTAGTGAAACAAAATTGAGTCAACCGTTAAAAGGGACCAGATATAATTTCCTGTTCCTGGAGTTCTTCATAACTATGTTTTGACTTTTTTGTTTTGGAGAGTTGTTTTGTTTGTTTGTTTGTTTTCGAGAAAGGGTTCCTCTGTTTTGCTTTGGATGCTGTCCCGGAACCTGCTCTGTAGACCAGGCTGGCCTCAAACCCACAGAGATCCACCTGCCTCTACCTCCAGAGTGCTGGGATTAAAGGTATTTGCCACCAAAGCCCGGCTTGGTTTTTGTTTGTTTGTTTTGGTTTATGTTTGCTTGCTTTTTCTTTTCTTTTTTGGTTTTGGCTTTTCAAGGTAGGGTTTCTCTGTGTAAACCAGGCTGGCCTCAAACTCACAGAGATCCACCTGCCTGTGCCTCCTGACCACTGGCATTAAAGGTATGCGCCACCACCCCTCAACCCACCCCACCCCCGGCTCTTTACTATGTCTTATGATAGATAGCAGCCATTTCATAAAATAGTGTTTTTCAAACTTAAATCCTTTTTCAATGCCGTGGAATAATTTCTTCAACAAATAGTTGTGTGAATGCAAATTAGAATATTCTAGTTCAAATAGTGATGGTCCTGACTGAAGTCCTGACTACCCAGGGACACTACCTCCTCTAGTACTTGAAAACCAACACATAGTAAACTGAGCTGTCAGTTCAATGGTAGAGCATTTGCCTTATAGGCAAAGGGCACTTAAGTTAGATCCTCAGTGCTACACACATATAAAAAATAGCCTTGACCTTCTAATAAAATACAGCATGCATCATAGTATCTTACCAGCAACCCAGATCTGCACATTATCTGAGTCACTATCAATTCCCACTTTTTAAACTAAGATTGTAAATAGAAACGACCCTTTGTGCCAAAGAGAACAGGAAAACACAAACCATTAAAACAAAACCACCCACAGTTTCTAGACCAGCTTAAACATGTAACCAATACAGAGAACCCTAATTGCGACACCAAACCAGGATGTACAAAGGGCAATTTGAGAAGGAAAGAGAATAATTGCTAAAGTAATAAATGTAGCAGACAACCTACATTTTGAAGAATGTACTGGGAAAAAGTCAGAAAGTAATCAGTTTTTAAAAAGTACTTGGTTCTTTTTCCATTCCCTTCGGTTCTCGCCACTAGCTGTGCAGTCTCCAGTGCCGAGCGCCCATCGCCACGTCACAGAAAATTGAGGAGATCAAGGACTTCCTGCTCACAGCCCGGTGGAAGGATGCCAAATCTGTCAAGATCAAGAAGAACGAGGATAATGTGAAGTTCAAGGTTCGCTGCAGTAGGTACCATTACACCCTGGTCATCACAGACAAAGAGAAGGCTGAGAAGCTGAAACAGTCCCTGCCCCCTGGTTTGGCGGTGAACTTTGAGCACATGCCTGAGCAAATGCTTGAGGGGCTCTCAAAGCAATCCTAGGCACAGGAAGGAATTATAAGCCTGTACCTACTGATTCCTACACCCATTTGCTCAAATGATTAAAACCAATCTGAATAGTTTTCTCTTAATCTTACTCTTCTTCTAAGTTCTCCAACTCAATACTTAGCCACCCTGAAAACTTTAAGCATTGTCTAAGCTTAAAATTTGAGGACTACCACATTCCTTTTTTTCCCTCCCCTCTATAACCAGGTTCAGTGAGAGAACAGATGGGTGGTATCTGATACATGATTCTAGAGCTCATCTACAAAGAAATATTGACCACACCACTTCCAGTCAACAGCCCAGTGTTCTAAAGTTCATGCCAGTGAAGCATAGACGTATTCACCTCCAGGACGCCATCCATCCCAGGGAGGTATACAAGTATTGAACCCCAAGAAGAGTAACTTCCTAGTTAATGGTGTATATGTGTGTATTCAACATTTGGTTCCTTAACATATAGACAACTCGAGAAGTGATACGTAGTCATTCAAATTCATGGTCACTATGTAACACAATCAGAATTTAAGGCTAAATTCCTTAGGATGATTAATATTCTAATATGTATTATAAATCTATCAGAGATTAATGGTTTGTATCTCTGGACAAAGACCTTAACTACAGAATCTTCTCCCACTACTGCAGAATTAATAGCATGTGTTCCCTAAGCACTGCTTTGTTTGTTTTATTTAAAGACCCACTGCCACATGTAGTACCTCATTTAGATTTGCCTAGGTTCCTGGAAACTTAGCCATGTTCTCCTGCAAACAGATCTTGCAGGCTTGTTTAGATGTTATAGTAGCTTAGCTATTCATTTACCCTTCACCAAAGAATGTTCCTCCTCTGTCTCTTCTTTCATCCAGGACACAGCTTCAGGAAGGGCTCATGTGGAGTGGAGAGAGAAGAAAGCACCTGCCTTGCCAGACAGATCACCCAAACCAATCCCTGGTCAATGGGCACCACATCAGAGCCAGAGCTTCCTCACACAATTCCATTCTTTGTGTCTCATCTCATCTCCTCCTGGTGATAGTATATGAAGGTCTATGTTACATGTATTTCTGGTTCACCATTAAGATGGACCTGGGTTTCCATTTACTAAAAATATTCTAATTGTTTTTTAACTTACAGAGCTAGAGAGATGGCTATATGACTTAAAGTGCTTGCTATTCTTACAAAGAACCTAAGTTCTGTTCCCACCACCCATGTCAGGTGGCTCAAAATCCCCTGTACCTCCAGGTCCAGGGGAGCCAATACCCTCTTTTATCTTCCACCTGCACCTGCATTCATATGCACATTCCCATACATATAATATAATAAAAAATCCTTTAAAACTTTAAATTTGTTTTGTTTTTGTTTTTTGAGACAGTGTTTCTCTGTGTTGTTTTGTAGACCAGGCGGGTCTAGAACTCACAGAGATCTGCCTTCCTATGCCTCCTGAGTGTTGGGATTAAGGGCATAGGCCACCGTGGCCCGGCTAAAACTTTTTAAATTTTTTATGAAACCTAGCCTTAATAAATGTACTTCTAGAAGAAATACTCAGCAGTTCTGTTTTTAATTATTTAATAAGGACTGGTTATGTCCAACACCCTGGAGGAGAGCGTCAACCAGTTAAACCTTTCTCAGAGATACAGTTTCTTCATAGGTCTCCTAGGATGGACTTCTCTGCCTCTTTACATTTGGCTTTTATTATTTTTTTCGAAAAGCATATCTTGGCTAAGAAAAGGAAAACAGACACTGGATGATGGTCTTGCACGCCTTTAATCCCAGCACTTGGGAGGCAGAGGCAGGCGGATCTCTGAGTTTGAGGCCAGCCTGGTCTCCAAAGCAAGTGCCAGGATAGGCTCCAAAGCCACACAGAGAAACCCTGTCTTAGAAAAAAGAAGAAGAGGAGAAGAAGAAGAAGGAGGAGGAGGAGGAGGAGGAAGAGGAGGAGGAGGAGGAGGAGGAGGAGGAGGAGGAGAAGAAGAAGAAGAAGAAGAAGAAGAAGAAGAAGAAGAAGAAGAAGAAGAAGAAGAAGAAGAAGAAGAAGGTTTAGGCTCACCTTGAAGGAAGGAAATTACTCTGTGTTGGTTATATGGAAAACTGAAGTATGATTGGGTGCTGGATCCCTTGACTGGTATTTTAATGAACCCTCTCTAGGAAGCAAGGGAGTCGGGTGGAGCCGAAGCTGCAGTAAGCAAAGGAGTCATATTCACTCATAGTAACTGGGAGGGGTGATGCTTGCATTTCAATGGCTGGCACCATATCCTTCCAGCAAACTGGGCTTATGTGGTGGGAGGGGAAGAGGAAGGGGGAAGTCTATCTAACTTTATCACAGTCACAAAGTCACCTTAGCTGATAGTTTTGTGCTTCTGTCTGCTTGTGTTCGACAGGAGAACAGCACAGAAAGTGCCAGTACCCCTTCTCATTAACAGGACAATTTCTCCTCCCCAAGGCCCTTATCATGTGTAATTTTCTTCATAGTACAACTCAGTATCCAACAAATATATAACATAAATGTCTTTGATGTGCTTGGAATGTGTCTTTCTAAACGCACATATACCCTAGGAGGGACTATCATAACTGGTAGGAAGCTGTGCTAAATCTAAAGCATAATTAACTGTGATTGGTGATAGAGACAAGGCTATGGCTGGCCCAAATATCTCTTCTGGAGTATATTAGCAGGCTGCTCCTGTTTGTTCAGTGAATCTACTAGCAGGCACTCTCTAGTGTTACTTTTCCTGGCATAGCAACATTAAGTGCACAAAAGACTTCTCTAGTAGCTTTCCATGTCTACTCTCAGTAACGCTGGATGAGCTATCTGGGAACTCAGAGAAAGGAGGCAGTATGCAAGTGGCCTTGGGAATAGCATGACTACTAAACAAGCACAGCCACAGGCATTGCCATGTGTCCTGGGGAGGGGTTGATCCCACGGTGCCACATGAATTGAATCACACAGGAGAGTAGCTTGTTAACTGACCATGGGAGTCACACAGCCCCTATGCTACTGAAACTGATACTACCTGGGGTTGTCCCCAAGGCTGATACCACCAGGCTTCCAGTTTCTAGTGTGTGCTCCTAAACCCTGAGCCTCCTGGCACAAAGTTCTGGCAACTGCAGCTAAGCAGCCAAAGAGGTGGCAGCGCACACAGTCATTTGTGGCTCCCACAGACCAACAGCCACTCATGGCACCTCTACCAGGAGGACGGCTTGCTTTCCTGCCTGGAGATCTGATTCATTCTGGAGCATCCTGCCCCAGTGGAAAACAGTTCCTACCCCCAAGTGACCAGGATCACTGTTCAGTTTCTAAATAGCCCTTGGGTACCCTAGGCTCTTCTGTGCTATCCCAAGAGAGGCAGGTTCCCCAGAATGTCCCAGCAGCAGCCACCAACAGAAGGAACAGCTAAACATTCTAACACTTACAAACTCCCATGTGAGACTGGGAGGCTGCCCTTTGGAGGAAAGTAAACTCTTGCCTTCATGTCAGTTTTTCTAAATGTACCTGGGAAATGAGTTTATTCTCTTTCTCATTTCCTGTGACCTATTTTTTTCCTGTGACCTATTTTTAAAATCTGTCTACTTGTACCCTTCCATGTAGAACTTGATCTGCCTCACCCTTTATAATGTATCAAGCAAGTTTACCTCTCAACTACCTAACATCCCATTCCTCCACTCCTTTGCAATGAGACACTCAGTGCCCCAGACAATTAGCAGGTGTGGAACATTGTTAAAATATTGTTAAAATCTGTTAAAGTCAGTGTCCTGTTAGTAACTAATTTAAATTTGTCCAATATGCTCCCCTTCTGAAGTTTGTTTGCCTGTCACTAAGCAGGGCCATCAGGGTGGAGCAATGTGGCTTCCTAGTGCAGATACTGGAATCCCCCTGTTTGCCTTGAGCAAGAGAACTGGCAGTTTAACCTAGCACCAGCCATCTTAAATACTCTATAGACACCCTGATATAAATCTGCAAAGATTCAACTGATGATACTGACTCCTGATGGCTCAGCACCAGCTAGGGCTGTTTGAAACAGTTTTTACCCATTTTTTTGTTAGAACAAGCCTTAACATACTTTTAATGACTGTAGAACCATGTCAACCTTGGTCAGAGAAGGAGCACTTTCTCTTGCAGAGGGATTGCTCTGACTGATTCCATGAGGCAAGGTCATAATTGGTCCAAATCACAAGCTTCAATGGCTGTGAAGGGTGTTGAAGCTATGCTGTGATGGGCTCAAGCAAGTAGCTTTGGTTGGATACTCCTTCTGGGGCTCTAAGGAGGGTGCTTGGCCCCATTCAGTGAGTCTACTTATCCAGAAAAGCTCTCCTGGGCTGCTTATAGTAATGTTGTAGTATTAGGCCCAATAAAGATTTCTCTTGGGTGGTCTTTCTGTACCTATCTTAGTAGTATGCACTTACCTGGTTACCCAACCATGGAAGCAGCAGAGCCAGAGGAGATTGCCAATGACAATGGCAGTCATAGCAGAAGAAGCAGGGAAGCCTTGTCACAGTTGCCTGATGGCTGAAGTAGCAACCATAGACCTGGACCCACTTGGCAGTGAACCGCCCACCCAGTGATCCCATCTGAATGGTACCAAGTGCCCACGCCTGAATGGTACCGGTCATGCCTACCACCTGGTCCCTGATTGGCCCATGCAGCCCTGAGTGATGCAGGCAGTGCACCTGACATCCAAGCACCGGTCAGAGGTACAAGCAACCGAACATTTGAAGAACAGCCAGAGCAGAAAGAGGGAAAGCTATGGAGAGAGGGAGAGAAGAAGAGAAATGGAGAGAGGGGAAGAGTGAAGGAGAGTTAGCTCTGCTGGGAGTCTGGGAGGCACTGCAAGGGAGAACCCATGGTCCCAGTCATTGGTAGGGGTATCATATCTGGGCTAAGTGTCTGAGACCATAGGCTGAAAACCGTAAACTGGGCGTTAGTATTTAGGCATCTGTACTGGCCTGTCCTTAGGGTACTGACAGGGGGTATGCGCTCAGCTGCAGCCACTAAGAGCACCACCTGTGCATATTCACCACGTTCCCTTTTAAAAGGGCCCTGCCCACCACCTCCCATCTTTTCTGTTGTCTCTCTCTCACCTCCCCCTCCCTCTCTCCCTCTCTTTTCTGCTGCTCCAGTCTCCAGAGGCCGGTCTCTCCCCCCCCCAACCTCCGCTCTTTTCCCATTAACTTTCCCCTAATAAAAACCCCTCCATGTGAGCTTTGTCCAATGGCATCTTTCTTTCCTGCTCTGTTTTTTAAAATTACAACACTGGGTGTTGCTGAGGACTAAATGTCCTGATACCCCAGGCCTACAAGAGAGCTGTAACTCTTGAGGGTACCACATGCTTCCCTCAGCCTACTGCCAAACACTGAGGGAAACAAAAATCAGAGTCCAGTGTGTGAAGCACTTCTTTCTTACCCATGATCACTACCCAAGGAGGACAAAATAACCCTCAGACCGCTGATCAGTGACCCACTGCTGCTGCCCTACAATCAGCCAAACTCATTTCCAATCTCATCATATAGTCACAGGGTATCTGTCCTTGACAGTAAGGTACAAGTAGTACTTGGTTCATTCCCTGATGTACTATTGCTAAATATTGTTGGCAGACTATTTAGCTTCTCTGAGCCCCACTTCCTTGTCTATTAAACAAGGATGTTAACGTTCATCTTGAGAATTGTAAATAAATAAGGGAGTCTCTGGCACATTTGTGGCTGTTAGTAGCTTCCAAAAAATTGGCAACTTGGGGATGGAAGATGGCTCAGAAGTTAAGAAGGCTCATTGCTTTTGTAGAGTATCCAGTCTGCACAGCTGGCTGGAACTCCACCTCCAGAAGATCCAACATCTTCTGAACTTCACACACTTCTGCATTTGTGTTCGTGTATACACAAAATAATACAAATAAATCCATTTTTTTAAAAAGCCACTGATGGCCACTATGACAGAAAATGTGCTGATCCCAGCTGTTTGAGGTTGGGGTGCAATGATCATGGGAGCCCAGTAGTCTGAGAACAGCCTGGACAAAACAGAAACATTGTCTCAAGAAAAAGACACTACTGAAAATACATCTATGGTGTTCATCCTTTTGGTGAAATTATTGGACATGGCCTCCAAAAGGAAAAGGAAGAGGAAAACTGATAAAGAGGAAAAAGTGGTCCAAACCACTTTCTGCAATGTCGATTGCAATCAGTGAATGCTAGCAATTGTGAATAATCATTTCTGAAATCAAGAATATGAAACAGAGCTTTCAAGATGTGGTATTAAACTGCAATTTTGACTACAGCAATCATTTATACCCCATTTGATAGACCAAATTAACTATACATCCACAAAATGGCACACTGGTAATTGAGATGGGATTAGTATAAACAGTGGATCAGGATTTCTGTAGGACATCAATGACATGCTCAAAGAATTTAACTGAGATTAAGGAAGGGATGATTTACCAAAGAATCACAAGGCTAAGGCATCCTGCAAGGGATAGAAAAGCAGCCCAGGACTGTTACAATTTCAGGTAGCTGGTAAGACCCCCAGGGATCAACTGGATACTGTTGGTGATGGAAGGCTGATTGCTTCTTCTTTTCCAGATGAAGTTCACACTGGTACCTACCTCTGTATTTGGATGCCAGCTGAAGCCATACAATAGGAGCTACCCAAGAGAAGCAGTAATTGTAGACTATTGAATTCATGGGCAGAAGTAACTGACAAATTGTTCATGGGGTGGGGGAGGGATTGTGAGGAAGACTCTAAAGTGTTGAGGGGCAGAGGGACGGGGATGGCATTGACCCCAACTTTCCTCATGTTGATAATTTCCTCCTGGCACCCCATCCTCCCTAGCTCTGATGCCCCACTCCTGGCTTCCATGAGCATGTGCACACAGTATGCTCACCTCTCCTGTAACTTTGGACCCTTCCAGCTGCTCACTTCAGTTCGAGCCCCATTGTCTCTCCTTCAGCTACAGCAGTAACTTGCCAGCTGTTTTTCTGAACTCCAGGGTTTTTCTTTTCCCCGCTCCTGCTTCCTGCTTATAGCTGCTTCCACAAGCACCCTTTGTTCAAAGGCCTCTCTGTCTTTGTCTTCTTCAACTTGATTATCAGCAAATGGCTGGCTTTTCTCTAAACTATCGTGTACATCACAAATTGGGTACCACCATTCTTTCTTCCTCCTTGCCCCCACCTCTCTCATGCAATGAAGCTACCAAGTTGTTTCGGCCCATTTTCCATATGGACACTCTTCTGTGATAGAAATCTAGCCATGGGACTTTCTTGTTGAAAATCCTTATAACATGGGCTTGAGAATGAACGCTAAACTCCATGATAGTGACCTTATAAAGAATCCTTCTCTATGTGGCTCCCATGTATTCCTCTTGTCTCCTCTCCTCATTCTAGCTGTTGCCAGCTGACAACTTCTGAAGTTCATGTTCTAACCCCAGTGGACAAATTTCACTTTCCCTAGTATAGCATATGGTCCCTTCCTGCAGTCTCACAAGTTAGTCTCTGAACGTGGCCTGCTCTTTCCTCCCTTTTCTCACATTGTATACACATCTTGGACTCAGATTCCTTGATGGCAGTTACTGTGCATTTCTTCATCAGTGAGTTGCCAGCACTCTGTAACAGCTCCTGGACCCTGGTGAGCTCTTTAATCCCAGAAGTCAAATTCATTGTCTAAGGTGGTGATGTCTTTCATGAACTAATAAAGCCTGTCTGGAGGTCAGAGAATGGAGCTCATCACTAGCTAACCATAGAGGTCTGGAGGTCTGTACAGACAGACAGGAAGTGAGGTAGGTGGGAAGAAACAGGATATAAGCAGGGAGAAACAGGAAATCGCTCTCTGGTCTGCTGAGATGCTTAGGAGGTAAGGTGTGCTGTGGCCTGCTCCTTCTTTCTGATCTCTCAGCATTTTCTTCTGTTTCTGACTCCAGATTTTTATTATCTAGACCAATTAAGAACTCCATTTACGGTGGTCTAAGATGTTGTTTAGTAGCAAGCTAAGAGGCAGAGCTGGAATTCATCCTAGCTTCTGTTTTAAGCTATGTGTGCATTCCCTTCCCTATATCGCATCCCACATTAGATAAAACTCCTTTGACACAGTATAAAGTCTTCATTCATTCATTCATTTATTCACCAAACACTGACTCCCTAACATATGACATGTACTGTTTTGATAAAGGGGTTAAGCTGGTAAACAGTCTACTTCTGGTTTGATAAACTATCAATCAAGAGGGATAAACCAATGCTTTCCTAGGAGTAATCATGATGTCATGGGAGAGAGTGTGGTAATCACTAACCTGGTCTTAGGAGGTTAGGAAGGGCTCCGGAGAGAAGTAATTAACCTTGGATTGAATGAAGCACTAGCACTAACTGGGCAGAGAAGCTGGGAAAAGAGTTCAAGGCATAAATGAACATGAAAAAAAAAGATTCTAAAACAAAAGATACTAAGTCAGCGCAGGGTGCTGAAAGCTGTGCTTGCTTGCTGGCACATATGATACTGTGGAGTTGGGTGCTAGAAGATAAATCTCGAAACGTACAGGGCTTCATGATACTATGGTGTTTAGACCATATCCTAGAAGCAGAGCAGGTTGTGAAACAAGAGAATCTGATGTTCAGATTTAAAGTATGGAAACACTTTCTGGTCTAAAAGAACAAATTAGCACTGAGTGGAGTAGTAGAAAAGGCTGGGTGTGGAGGCTAAAAGGAGAGAGTCACGGATGCTTATCTCACAATGAGAGAGTAGAGATGAGGAGATCAAATTATCTGCTTGCTTGGATTGAATTTGAGTTCCTGCTTGTGGGTGAAAAATCTCAGGAAAGATGTTGGGATTTGAGGTATAGATTTGAGGTATCTAAGCATAGAGTTCTCCCAGCCAGGCAGGCACATGAGCTCATCCAGGGCTCCAAGAGTGAAGCTTAGAGAGGACACAGAATCAAACTCAACATTAGCCCATTTCGTCCACACCATTTCTGACCATCTTTTGCAAGCCTCACAGCTTTTGAGTCATTTCTACATGGCTGATGACAACTTCATATTCTAGACCTTACCTTGAAATTTCTGGCTTGTTGACCACACCCAGAAATCTCACTTACTCCTCCTCCACCATCCCTCAGTCCTTGGCTCTCAATGGCTGGACCATCGAGTCTTCCTGAGGGCTCAGTACACACTCCGTCCAAGCATATGTGATGTGTTCTCCCATGTACAGAAGAACTCTTTCTGTTTCAATGTCGTCTATGTCTATGCCTATATCTATGTCTCTCCTCTCCTCCCTCCTCAGGGTAGATGCTTGACCTGGGGAGTAAGGTGAACTGAAGGAAAGGACTCAGAAGAGATCTTTTTCTCATGGTTTTAGTACTCAGGAGGTAGAAGCAGGTGAGTCTCTGTGAGTTTGAAGCCAGCCCCCGGTCTACGTGATAAGTTCCAGGGGCAACCAGGGCTACATAGAGAGATTTCCCCCCTTCTCTCTATATAATACGTGTGTGTGTGTGTGTGTGTGTGTGTGTGTGTGTGTGTGTGTGTGATATATGTGTCTCTCTGTGTGTATATATGTATATATATATATACATATATATAAATTTTAATGTATGTGGATGTGGATGTATATATGTGTGCATGTGTATACGTGTATGTGTGTGTGTGTGTGTGTGTGTGTATGTGTATGTGTATGTGGTGTGTCAGGAGAGGTGAGAAGAGGCCATCAGATCCTGGTGCTAAAATCAAATGCTTTTTTTGTTTTGTTTTGTTTTTTGTTTTTTCAAGACATGGTTTCTCTGTACTGCTTTGGAGGTTGTCTTGGAACTCGCTCTGTAGACCAGGCTGGCCTCGAACTCACAGAGATCCGTCTGCCTCCTGAGTGCTGGCATCAAAGGCGTGTGCCACCAATGCCCAGCTTGAGATGAAATTCTGATCAAGAACGCTTTACTGCTGAGCTCTCTCTCCAACTTCGGACAAGCACTTCTTTTGTGCCTTAAAAATTATTTTCTTTTTAAATTTTTATTTTATTTATTGTGATCATGTGTGTGAATGTGGACGTCAGAGGACAGCTTTGTAAAATGAGTTCTGTCTTTCCATCATTACATGCATTCTGGGATGGAAAGCAGTCTGGCGGGGGTATTCGTTGAGTGCTTTTTCCAACTGAGCCTTCTCATTAGGCCTAAAAGTTCTTCTCCATCTTTTCCATCTTTTGGTATACTTTCTGACTTAAAAGTCTTTGTCTTATATGCATTAGATTAAGTCCTGAAGAGAAGGGCTCTTAGCAATTTTATTTTTTTATCTGTCAATAAGTTTGAGAAAATAACTTTCACATGTGTCTACTTACAAAATAATGATATTTATTAGCATATCAATTGAAAAATGATGTGTTAATGATGAATGACAATTTCTCTGCCCTGGTTAGTCGTTACCCACCATTCCCATCTTTCCACGAAGGGTAATCCTATTCTCTTCATTTACCTCCCAACTAGCTATCATCCTTGCATCCTCTATTAATTGAGATAGAATCAGATACCACCTGAGGGCAGGAGTGAGATCAGAAATACTGTAGCTGTTGAAGGACAGGTAGTTGAGCCACCAGGGATGGGCAGTATACTCAGCTTTCTCTGCACTCTCTCGTTTCATAGACATGGCCTAAGTCTCTTAATTCTACCTGCCATGTTTATGAGAGAAAAGTACTAACTTCATATAACAACAGAATGACCAGCTGTCACACAAAGATGGCTTGGAACTGAAAGCTAAAGAGAAGAAAAAAACCACAATAGTGCTTGTGTAACAACCTTTTCCTGAGATGATGCAACCTACACCAGAAAGGAATCCAGTGGCATACCAAAGTAAGGATTGCAGCAATATTCAACATGGTGAGCCATTGAGATTTTTATTGGAGTCACTGACTAGAGTGTGTGTGGGAGTGCTTACAGGAGCAGGGATGACTCAAAAGCACCCACATCCTGGAAAAGCTCACTACAACACTGGAAAAGACTCAGAGAAGCTTAGAGCTCTCTGCACAGCAGGTAGCTGACAGATATCCAAGTATCCTCTCTCTGCAATGGGCTGACCAAGACTCTGTCCCCAGTAAAATAGGCCCCAGGAACCTTTCAAGTTTTGCTTTTCCAGACATGTGACCTTTGTTTACCTTCCCAGGCTCATGAGCTACCCTGCCCCCTTCCTGGAGGGAATGTTTCAGTTTGGAGGGGAAGTTTTAATTCTGAAGAAGATGTCATAGACTGTTGTTAAATTCTTAGAATAGCCTGTGGGTAGGGAAGCATGCTTTCATTTGCACTAGGAAAACTCATGGGCAGAGGCCTGTGGATTGGGCAAACACTTACCTCAGTCAGAGTAAACTTCTTTTTATTTTTAACATTTCTTGTGTGGGTTCATGTGTATACACAATCATGTGGAGGTCAGAAGTCACTGTCAGGTGTCTTCCTCTATGGTTCCCCACCTTATCTTTTGAGACAGCCTCTCACTGCACCTGAAACTCTCTGATTTAGCTTGGTTGTCTGGCCAGTGAGCTCCATGGAACTTCTTGCTTAAATCTTCCCAGAGATGTATTTTAGAAGCTATGTAGTAACATATAATAACAAAGTACCGAAGAGACAATGGAGAAAGCAGTTTATATTAGTTGTAGGTGGAGTTTTTCCTTGGGATGTCCAGTCAGCTCTGTCCCACCAGGCTGTTCCCAAATAACTACACAGAGTTTTAGTATTAATTATAAATGCTCAGCCAATAGCTTAGGCTTGTTACTTAACTGGCTCTTACAACTTAAATTAACCCATATTTTTATTCCTTTACTTGATACCACATGGCTCATGGCTTGCTACCTCATTTCGTGCATGTCTTGCTTCCCTCTGCATCTGGCTAACATCTCCTGAGACTCCGCCCTTCTTCTTCCCAGAGTCCTCCTAGTCTGGCTCGCCTGTGCAATCTTTTCCTGCCCAGCTATAGGCCAGTCAGGTCTTTATTAACCAATGAAAGTGAATATATTTACAATGTGCAAAGATTATTCCACAGCAATTAGTTACTTTAATAAAATTATTTTGTGTGTATGTATGCATGTGTATTTGTACACCACTGTGCATGTGTGGAGGTCAGAGAACAACTCACAGAAGTTGGTTCCCTCCATCCATTGTGTATGTTACAGGAATCAAACTCAGGTTGTCAGGCTCAGTGGCAATGTGCCTTCACCCACGTAGTCATTTTTTCAGCCCCTTGTTACTTTTCTTGCTTCTGTGACAACATGCCTGAGAAGTGTTTATTCTGGCTCCCAGACTGGAGATTCAGGTCATCATGTGGTTTAGCATGGTGGTAGGTATGTGGGCAGATGGTCACTTGCATCCACAGTCAGGAAGAAGACAGGTGGATCTGGCTGCTCTTAATTCCTCCTTTATATTCATCCCAGGATCCCAAACCATGGGTAGTACCACTCCCATTGAGAGTGGGTCTTTTCTCTTCAGTTAAATCTTGCTGCAGTCATCTTCCTAGAGGTTTGTCTCCTGGGGGATTCTAGACCCCAGCAAGTCAACAAGATTAAGCACCACAAAATGGCCCCAGAAAAGAGAGGTTTCAGAAGGTCTGTTTGTTAGAGCTTAACAGTGGGGTAGATGAGAAAGAGAGAGCAGGTTAACGGTGGTATGTTAAGTTTTTTTTGGCTTACGGAGTAGGAAAGCACTCAAGTTAGACTTGGCAATGTGTATGTAGACTTTACTTGCCAGAATACAGAGAAATATAATGAGAGCCATCAGGTGCTGTGGAAGGTTGAAGAGATGTAGCTGTGGCCACCACATTCTGACCCCTTTGCCCTCTCTCCCAGACTTTCCACACCACAAGGTCTTGGGAATTGTCTCTGCTCTTGCTTTTGCTGCCCTGGTCATCTTTCCTTTCATCTGTCCCTGAACTTCTGCTTTCTCTGATCCCACTTCTCTCTGTGACTTTGCACATTTACCCCAGCTAATGACTACACTTTGTACTCTGAGAAATTCTGAGAAATACAGCCAAATATATCCAAGAGCAAAATCTCATGGCTACCCAACAGAGAACTTTTCTGCTGGGCAGACCACATCTACCACATCTTTGTTAAGACTAATGAGAAGAGGGCACTTTGATAGGCCCCAATCCCGCCCCTTCTGCTAGGCTAAGAATAAGAGCTCCTAAAAGGAAGCCTAAGCAGGGAGTTGTGGAGTTGGTGGTGTGGGTGTCACTCACTTGGGAGAGTAGGGCCCAACACCTACAAAACTCTGGGTTCAGTTCCCAGCACTGCAAGGCTAGGATGGTGGCACATACATGGAATCTCAGTGTTGCTGGAGGATTCCAGTTATCTTCAGCTACATCATGAGTGGACTACATGAGACCCTGTATGAAAAACAAACAAACGAATGAAAACAATTATCAGGCAGACTTCCTAAGGGTGCAGAGAAGGGTTAGGCAGCTTCTAGGCACTGCTCACCATACAGTTATAACTGGAGAAACCAGTTGTACTTGTGATAACTGAAAGTAAAGGCTAAGAACAAGACTAGAAATACTGTCCAGGGACCTCAGTCTCATGTGGAAAGCTTGACCACCCCCTGCCTCCTCTCATTAAAAAAAAAAAAGTTAAAGAAACTTAGCATATATTTTCCTTAGCAACGGCACCCCAGAAAGCCTGTAGATTAGTTCTTTCTCAGATCTGAAGGAGCACCCTGGTTAAGCCTCATGAGATAAGCTTCTTAGTGACAACATTCCTGATTTTACTTTGGCCAGTGATATATTCCTAACTTGCCACCAAGGAAGTCTACAGATAAAGATGTATTGCTATGATTGGTTTAATAAAGAGCTGAATGGCAGGTAGCTAAGCAGGAGAGGATAGGCAGGATTTCCATGGAGAGAAGAAGAGGAAGAGGAATGTTGGTGTGTGGGTTACATGATCTAGATGCCAGAAGAGAGTGGAAGAATGTGGATTAATTTGAGCAGCTTAAATTAATAAAAGCAGCTTAATTTAAGTTATAAGAACAGCCAAGTTCTTAAGCTAACAGCCAAGTTTCATAATTAATAATAAGTCTCCGTGTCATTATTTGTGTGTTGGTAATCCGGACAAGGAAGTGCTGTTCCTTTCTGAACTTTCTATGTTGGGAGCCAGCAGCATCAGCCCTTGGTGGGAAGTGGTCACTGAGACACCTGTGTCTCAACCCCAGGGAAAGAGACAGGTACAGAATCAAGGTCAGAGTCACACAATTCTGGTTCTATTTAATATGTCCTTTTAAAAACAGGCCCTCATGCGCCGGGCGTTGGTGGTGCATACCTTTAATCCCAGCACTCGGGAGACAGAGGCAGGTGGATCTCTGTGAGTTCGAGACCAGCCTGGTCTACAGGAGCTAGTAACAGGACAGCCTCCAAAGCCACAGAGAAACCCTCCTGTCTCGAAAAACAAACAAACAAAAAAAAAAAAAAAGAAAGAAAGAAAGAAAAAGAAAGAAAAAGAAAAATGAAACAAAACAACAACAACAACAAAACAGGCCCTCCCCTCACTATCTGGTACTGGCTAGCTTGGAACTCACTACTAAAATCCACAGAGATTCATTGTTTCTAGAGTGTTGTATTTAAAGGCATGTATCATTCTACCTGGTCCAAATAATTTAGTATTTTAAAGCATACTAGGTTCTTTCAGTTATTAAATAAACTGGGATAATGGCAAAACAAATGAAACATCACTTTTTAAGGAAGAAAGTTTCCCTGTCTCCCAAGACCCATAGTTTTGACAGTCTGAAGTTAACATTAATTAAAAGGCCTTAATATGAGGTATTGAGACAGTTCATTTCTCCCAAGTCAACAATTTATCTGGATTTACCTGATGACATCTGAGCTACTCTTCAGCATTCCAGGCCTTGATTACTTAGAGCCCCTCCCCCAACCCCCGTGCCCAGGCCTCAGTCTATAGTAGTCCCCTCTTAGTAAAACTTAAGAAGCCTTTGGCATGCTCCTGCAGAGCTTCACAGGCACATTGGCATTGGAGGCAGGTTTTAAAAACATGCAATGTATCAGGTGCATTCCCCAGTGTTTAAGGCAGAACACTGCCTTAGGTAGTGGATTCTGAGGAGGCTCCTGTTCTGGGAAGACTCATAGGTAGGTAGGAGAAAGGATGGCAGTCAAGAAGCCTCCTAAAGGGCTTGAGTCAACCAAAGAATCTGGGGTGAGTCCTGGATGAAACCAATGCTGTCATCCTGCTCTCAAGTTCTCTGGTTCACTTTTCAGTCTGGGCCAGGTAAGCCTGGGACAGCACGGCCCTGAGTAGCTACTCTCCGTTTCTGTTACCATCTTTCCAAAGCTTCCGGTTCTCACATACGATACATCTCCATTCTAACATACATTGCTGGTGGGTATTGTAATGCTTTCATATGCTTCCCATGGAAGTTAAATGCCTGCCTGTTTATATACTCAGAGTGGAACATGAAGGGAAATATCCATTAAGTCTAGAGGGTGTATAACTGACTGATGCTTCTCAAAATAGGGTGAGTTACAATTGGGGACAAAATGGTGACTGTGTGTATAGAATTTCTATGTCTGAAATGGCAACTGATAGTCATAAGTTTAAAGCTAAAATAAAAATCCAAGCTGCACTTCCAGTGTTTTATATCTCCACATGGCTGGTGGCTCCCGACAGGACAAGACAGAGCCAGCCTGTCACTGCCGAAAGTTTCACAGAACAGTGATGCTCTTATAATGGATTCTATTACATTATCATTGTGGGATGTTTTATTTGTCCAATAAGAGAATAATGAGGCGGTATCTTTTCCTAGCTTTTTTAAAAAAAGATTTATTTATTAATGTATTTTGTGTACATGAGTGCTCTGTCTTCATGCACACTAGAAGAGGGCACCTGATCTCATTATAGATGGTTGTGAGCCACCGTGTGGGTGCTGGGAATTGAACTCAGGACTTCTGGAAGAGCAGACACTGCTCTTAACCTCTGAGCCACCTCTACAGCTCTCTTTTCTTAGCTTTTAAAAAATATTTATTTTATTTTTTAAGATTAGGTTTAAATATGTGTGTGTGTGTGAACGTATGAGGGCAGGTAACCACAACATCAGAAGAGAGTTTCAGATCTCTGGGAGATCATATCCTGGGTGGATGAGTCACCTGGCATGGGTCCTCTGAAAGAGTGGTGGTGGTTTAAATGAGAATGTCACCTGGTTGGCTCATATATTTGACATCACTTGGTGTCACTGTTTGGGGATATATAGGAGGTATGGTCTCCTTACTAAAGGCAGGCTGAAGGAGTGAAATGGTGGGAACTCTGCCTTACATGGCAGCAAGCAGCAGGCACGGTGACTAGAGTACAAGCTGAAAGCTCTCACCTTAACCCACAAGTTTGAAGCTAGAGATTGTTTTTCATTTACAAACTTACGATCTTATCAGTGAACACTCAATGAATTCGAGTCATTAAGTAATCACAGTGAGAATGAAGGTTCTCATGGAATCATGTGGGAAATTATTTCAATAGTCACTTTTGTTTTAGCCATGAAGATATGTGGTGTCCCCAGAACAGCCATTACTATCCTAATCAGAGCAGCTGTGACCACGTTCTAGAGACCCCCAGCAGGAGGTGATGGGGACAGTCATTAGATGCTCATGTGAGGCTCTGTCCTGTCTTCCTATACTTCCCTCCTAGCTGTATGTGACTTCATATCGTCCCAAATGTGTTAGAGTATATAGAGGGTTGGTGGTTGCTCAAATGGGATAGTCTCTCTCTGTACCACAGAGGAAGTTGTCATCTCTGCTGGGTTGAGACTTTTTAGTGTTGTGGCTGCTTTGTGGTCATTCACATTCTAGTAAGGAACCCCAACCCATGTTTCTATAAGTCTGACTCATTGGTTCACCAGGTTGGACTTTGGTAGAATTGTTGTTTTGGTTGGATGTTGATGTCCTAGTTGCAGTAAGTATGGTTAAGTCTCCCCATGAAGTGCTTACAAGTTAAGATGGCCCCAGAGTTTCTCTCCACAAATAAAATGGCAATAATTATCCTAGATTCTACAATCTCGACATTGTGTTTTATCAGGAACAGATGTCAGCCTGAAGAACAGGTTGCTTTGTAAAGACCTGTCTCTCATATGTGGCAGACACATGTGATGTGTCACACTCAGCCTAATAAGCAACTTGCTGGTAACAAGTTCTCAATACAAGTCTCTAGACATGAATGGACTTCAAGAACTACAACCCTTTAAAAAAATTAAAATAATGTTTCTTAATTTTTCACCACAAATACATTCCTTAAATCCATTTACAAACGTTTAAAAGTTGAGATGTTACAAGCCTTTTTTTTTTTGAGTTTATTATAAATCTTTTTTAAAGAAGTAATTATATGACTTTGTATGGTGTATGTTAACTCCTCGGGCTAGATCAGTCAACCACAACTTTATAAACATTTTTTTTTTCCAAGACAGGGTTTCTCTGTGGCTTTGGAGGTAGTCCTGGAACTTGCTCTGGAGACCAGGCTGGCCTTGAATTTACAGAGATCCACTTGCCTCTGCCTCCCAAGTGCTGGGATTAAAGGCGTGCGCCACCAATGCCTGGCTAGGAATGCACGTTTTAAGAGATTATTTCAGAGAAGAAGTGGAGGGAAATTTGTAAAATTTTATTTCTATGCATCTTTCTTGCATGCCAAGTTTACAGTGTTTACATCTGTATGATGTGGTAAGGTCAGTCCCTGAAGTATGAGAACAAAAAGAGGTAGGTGTGACTAATTTAGACTGCCCATTGAGTTTACATGGGTCTAGTAGCAACCAAAATAAAAATAAAAATGATAGCCCTGGACTTGCGGGTAATGTAATGTTTGAAAAGGAGTCTTCACGGTATTAACACACGGTTATTTTGCTCGAGTCATGCGTCCTCCCCCTTTTCTCCCCCCCAGGTCTGGTCCTCAGCTGCTTTAGGAGAATGGCGGGAGCAGAAAGGAGGCTCCGCCCCCTGGCAGAGGCGGCCAGTTAGTTCTGGTCTGGCAAGGGGCGTGGTCTAGAGGGGCGTGGCACCGCCAGCAGGTCACGTGCCTTCAATTCTGGCGCGCTGGTTCCCAGGCCTGCTTGGCTCCAGAGCCACGTTCTTCGGGTTCTACACGGTTTACCCTCGGGATACCGGGAATACCCGGGATACCCGAGACGTCCTCGGGTAAGTGGCCTGCGTGGGTGACGGCCGCCTGGTAGGCGCGCCCGGCCTGTGTGTGGTGGAGGCCTTCTCTAGAGCAGGGCCTGTGAGCTTGCAGGTCAGTGTAGCTTGGGGTGGGGCAGGATGGGCCCCGGAGCCCCGGGATATCGGCTGTGCGAGCCGGGACTTCGGGCGCCACACGCGGCGCAACTGCGAGTGACTTAGAAGTACGAATCCTAACTTGTAGTTTTCTTCCAGCCAGAGGATTGATTGACAATGGAAGTCACGCATCCTGCGTGAGACCATTGTCCCGCGTTCCACATGACCGCCTTGACAAACCCAAACGACCACAAAAGGCGATTTAGCAATCGAATGACCGAATGACCGAATGGCCGCAGCGGCACTGAATCAGGGGCCATGTGCTTAATCCGTGACCCCAGAGATCCGCAGGAGGCTTGGAGTTTTCAGCTGTCTGGTGTTTTTAAAAAGGCAGCATTGTGAAACTGGATTGCTCAGCATCTGCTAGTAAGTTAGACAAAGCTGACTGAATGCTGCTCGAGTAGCTATTTGGTTTGTAAAGCTGCTTGATAATGGAACTGCACTTGCTTTGCAAGCAGTAAGGTCTTTCCTGAAATCATTCGGTCCCGTACAAGGTACCTTTTACCTTTTGGAAATTGTTGACTACGTTGAGGGCCGTTAGTGATTACATGCCAACCCTGTGCTTTTATTTGTTTGTTTTTTCTGAACCATGGTTAATATAAATTATAAGTCTCTCAGATGAAATTGTAAGCATCTGTAACGAGGGACTAGCTACAAAGTCCACTTTCTTTTGATACTGTAATTCTAAATTGCCAGGTGAGCCCCATGTACAACTTACACAGAGAAAGATGCCAGTAACAGTTTCAAAGTTTATCTTTTTAGTTTCTCAACAGCAAAGTAGCTCCGAACAGTTTTTGGCAGCAGGTAATCAGCGTAAGAGTTAACTCCCAGAAATTGAGCCAATTTATCAAAAATAGTTATTCAGTGACACTTGTAAAGTATTCCTTGTACAGCAGTGGGGATGTGTGGCATTTGGCTAGTCCCTGCCCCTGGAGGCTGCTCATAAAAATGAGCAGATATTATTCTAGTAGTTTGTATACCTGTGAACAGCCAGGCAGGATTTCTCTAAAAAGTACCCCTCTCCTGTATTCTCTTAAAAGGAAATGATATTGTCACAGAAGTAACCAGTATGTAAAATAGTCGGTTTATTTTGTGAGTTTATACAATGCAGTGTCAATTAAATTACAAAGTTCCTCTCGTTGATTTGACTTAGAGCTGTGTGATCATAGGATTTTTCAGTTGGAGCTCTGTTGTGGCAATTTTTTTATTTTCAAGATGATATCTTTCGCCAGCTGGCCTGTCATTCTCATGAGTGCTAGGATTGCAAGGGTGTACTATTTCACTGGACTTGGTGACAGTTTCTTATATGATGGCATGATAAGCTGACTTCATAAGTGCTCACAGGAAAAAAAATCAGTAGAAGATAGAAATCAACTGGTTATATATGGAGGAGAGAGAATAAGGTAGTTCCTGCTTGAGAGAAGTTTGAAGTGTTTAGAACTTTGTCAATTCTCTTGAACTGGGTCTGCTTCAACCAGAATTTTGTTAATGGCATTGTAAATTCTTGGAAGTTACTAGAAAGAGTGCATAGGTTTTGCAGTGTAGTTATTGGTGTATGCTATTTCATTAATGAAGTTTCAGAAAAGGATGACCCAGTAGGTAAACTGCTTGGTGTTGTGAGGACTGAGCTCTGGAGACATGTCAGTCTGTAATCTCAGTACTGCCACAGCATGACAGGAGGCTGAGGTAGGAGGATCCCTGGAAGTTTCTGTGACAGCTACGCTGTTATGGACAATGGCGAACAGGAGACCCTAACACAGACAAGTAAGGTTGAAGGCCAGGAGAGACACAGGAAGGTGTCATGACCTCACACATACCATACACACAAAGATGAGAGGTATGTCATGCACTCTGCACAGGATTTATTTATGATTCGGGTGTCATGTCTTTTAGCTGAAATGGTCTTGATGGCTGGACTTGGTAAGGTTTTCTCTCCCAAACCTTAACTGATGCTGTCAGTATGAAGGGTCTGTAGGAAGGACTGGTATAAGAAATAGGTGGTTTACTAGGTTACTCCATTGGAGGTTTTCTCGGTCATTGTAAGAAATTACGATACTAGCTGTGCGTTGGTGGCACACACCTTTAATCCCAGCTGGATCTCTGTGAGTTTGAGGACAGCCTGGTCTACAGAAGAGTTCCAAGACAACCTCCAAAACAATACAGAGAAACCCTGTCTCAAAAAACCAAAAAAAAAAAAAAAAAAGGAAATTACAATACAATCCACAAAAGCAGTCTGTAACTTTCCAAGGGCAGTAAACCACAGTGTGCTTTGTGTGAGTTTACTTTCCCTATAAAAGTGACACATGCTTCTAGTCCTAACCACTCATGAGGCTGAGTCAGGAGGATCCCCTGCACTCAGGAATTGCAAGCCATCACGGGCAACTGCCAGACCCCTTTCCGTCAAAACTTCTCTTTAAAGAGAAATCTCTGTAGCATGTAAACTGTGATGCATCAGTATTATATTCTATTTTCAAGATAATTTTCAAGTATGAAATGAAGTGGGAGAAATTGAAATTCATCTTGTCTAAGGCTCAAAAATGTTTATTAAAAATAAAATTCCATCACCTTCCTTGTTAGTATTGGTATTATTAAAATATTTGTCTAGGTTGAGACTCCTCTGTCATAGCTTCTGTAGACAGCTGTTTTGAGACACTAGCTAAAAACTTTTCAGAATCTTTCAAGTTGAAATTGAAGTTGTGTGCAAGAAGGTTCCTCCTGGATAGAAAATAAAATGTAACACAGAAAGTTGAAACAGTGTTGTAGAGGAAAGCCATGATACTTATTTTTTGTTCATCACATATTAAGCCTTTCAACTGAATTTATATGAAATGATAAATACCCAAGTAGTAGGTATTATTTTCCGTGTGGCATTAAGTGTAAGCCATGACTAATACAGACAGAAGGTGATTTAAATGCTAAATGTTCAGAGAATAGTTTACCCGAGTGTTTGACATGATGACATGATTTCAGTGTCATGTGACATGAGTATAGTCAGCAGTGTTATTTCTCTTCCTCATCATCAGGTCACAGACTTACCCATTTTAGATTCCTTTATTGAGAATTGTCTATTTAGTTCTGTACCCCACTTTTTAACTGGATTAGTTGGTGTTTTGGTGACTAGCTTCTTGAGTTCTTTTTAAATTTGGAAATCAGCCCTCTGTCAGATGTGGGGTTGGTGAATATCTTTTCCCATTCTGTGGGCTGCTGTTTTGTCTTGTTCACTGTGTCCTTTGCCTTACAGAAGCTTCTCAGTTTCAGGAGGTCCCATTTATTAATTGTTGATCTCAGTGTCTATGCTACTGGTGTTATGTTCAGGAAGCTGTCTCCTGTATCAATTTGTTCAACGGTACTTCCCACTTTCTCTATTAAGAGGTTCAGTGTGGCTGGATTTATGTTGAAGTCTTTGACTCATTTGGACTTAAGTTTTGTTCATGGCAATAGACATGGATCTATCTGCAGTCTTCTACATGCCAGCATCCAGTTATTCCAGCACCATTTGTTGAAGATGCTTTCTTTTTTTATCGTATAATTTTAGCTTCTTTGCCAAAAATCAGATGTTTGTAGGTGTGTGGGTTAATATCAGGGTTTTCAATTCTATTCCATTGGTACTTGTCTATTTTTGTGCCAATACCAAGTTGTTTTCAGGACTATAGTTCTGTAATAGAGCTTGAAGTCCGGGATGGTAATGCCTCCTGAAGTTTCTTTATTGTAACCAAGTAAAAGGTAGAGTTCCATCCTTGAAAACTAAACAGGCATTTTAGACAACACACTCTTGGCAGTGGGAACCTGGACAACATTTATCAAACAAAGTAGGGAAAGTTCTCACTTTGCATTATAAATAGGACAGCCAGATACATCAACTGTTACAGAAATTAAGTAAGACGGAATATTTCAAACTGTTTAAACCATTTTCTTAAAGAGACTTCCTCCACTGCCAGAGATCTTGAGTAGCCTCTTGGTCAGTTCTGAGTGCTGGGATTGCAGGTGTGTGCTACAGTCTCCCAGCTTTAGCTTCTGAAGGGTGTCCCTGACTTGCCACTATTAAGAATGTTGTCATTATTATGGTCAGAGGGCTGGGGATCTGGTTTCTCTGCATAGGGTACCTAGTTTGCCTCCAGTCTCCTTACTGCCTTCCATCCAGAGACCCTTTCTCAATCTCTGTAGGATTTGTTTGGCCAGCTCCCTTTTGATGGACATGGTTTGCATGGACCATTTGTGACAATTGCTGCTTGACAAAGTTCCAGCATTTTGCCACTGCAGACCACAATTCTTCAGTACCTTTATGTTTATTTTTAATGACTCTCACTATTAAAGCCTTTCCCTTTGAGAATTTTTGCATGGGCTTTTGTAAAGGATGAAAATGTGTACAATGGTAGCCTTTCTAAGCAAAATAATACTTTGGAAAAAATCCCCACCACCATGGAACCAGGAATTCCATTGTGCCCTCCTGATTACACCAAGAAGAGGAAAGTTAGAGATTTACTAGACACACATGATCCCAAGGATGAAATGCCTACAATTCAGATGCAGAGCCTGAGGCCCTTAAAGGCAAGAGTTCAATTAATAAATACAGAGAAATCAGAATGGTATAATATAAGGGGGATAGAGTTGGACAACAGGCCCCTCCCTTTTGGGAGCATTATGAGGGGAACAGACCCATTTAGTAAGACCAAGAAACTGTAGTATAGATAGAGTCTGCTTCCCAGAAGTCCTTTCCCAAGGTCAAACTTTTGGAAAGGGTCTCCTTACCCTCCCTCGGGGGCTTGAGGAAAGTTCCTGCTTGATAAAGCAGCCATTATCCTTATCTCTGGCAAGAGGAACTTGTGGCCCTTTGTCAAGGTCAATGCAAGATTCCCAACCTCTGATCTCAAGCCACAGCCCAGCTCACAAGCCCCTTGTCATCTGTTTAATCCCATGTAAACCTATACAGTGTAAAAGTTTTGTCTTTTCTCAATTAAATGCTTCTGACAGCCTTCCTGATTCACCCTCAGATCATGTCAGTCTCTCTCTCTAACCGCACTCCCCCCTCAACTGTATACATCCTCTTTGGGACCAAAACAGACCTTTGTCACATGGGCATGTCTCTTAATTTTTCCACTACTGCAAATACTGCAGCTGTAAATAGGCTAATAAAACAGTCTCTCTGTGTCTGTATGACAGAACTCAGAAATAGTTTCTCAAAGTAAATGTTACATAGTATAAGGAATCAGGTATTATGCTGGCCGGCCCCTGTCACCCGGCAGAATGCACACAGGCAGTACCCTGTTAGCCCAGGTGCAAAGGACCCCTTTAAAACAAAGACCGCCCGCCCACTTATGCTCTCTTTCCTGCTGTTCCCCTGGGGCAGACAGGACTTTTCCTGTCTCCATCTTCTGTCCTCAGTCTCTGTGTCTCTTTATCTCTTTTCTCCACCCCCCCCACTCCCTTTCTAATAAAACTTCTCATTTAAGCTCTGTTTGCCTGGCATGTTTGTCACTCTGCCTGCCATGGGATCCACCGAGGTCCCCCTTAGCCTTTATGATAACACATAGTACTTTGGAGTGTGTGGAAGGGTGGTGTTCACCTTAGCTTATGAGTATACATTCCTGCATGTGTTACCAGCGATTGCCATGCTCATTATGAGTGCATATTCCTGCCTATGCCACTAGCACTAGGCATCCTGGCCAAGTCCCACAGAGTGTTCATTATCTGGAGAAGGTGCCAGCATGCTGGGGCCATGCATGCAATACAAAGGCAACCCCCAAGAAAAGCTTGCAGGGTCATTTATACAACTAAAGGAATTCTCTAAGCAGTGTGATCATTCTATCTGGGATTATCTTACTCAAGTGGCAATCATATTAGTACATTTCTAATTGGCTAAGGCTAGCAGGTTGGCTAAGGCTTAAGCTTTTACATTCTTGGGCAAGTTGAGACAAGTCCCAGGCTTTATCCTCATTTGTTTATTGCCTTGAAGTACCTGGGGTGGGGAGGGAAGTTGGCTCCTGCTTAGTTCGCACAATTCTTGTTCTTACTGCAGTGCGGGGAGGGGGAACATTAAAGATTGATTGTTCTTTGTTCGTATCTTCCTCTGAAACTAACTTGTTCGGTTTCAGGAGACTGGAACTGAGACCTAATTCTTAGTTGCATTATAAGGGGTCTGTCATGATATTTGCCTGGCCTTCTCATTTCCCCCTTGGATGGTGTGTCATCTCAAATCTTGGAGACGTTTCTTCCAGGTTTACTGGTTGGTATACTTGCTTTAAAACCATTAGTTGGAGATCCATTCCTTAATAACCCTGATTAAGGTGTTAATGATACAAGGTCCACAAGTTAAAGCCAAAAGAAGAACTGAGAGCCCAGCTAGGACCAATAAGAGGGTGGTTAACCAGGGTGACCAATTGAATAGGCTGAGTGTACAGCTGTATAGAAAATGTTTCCCCGGATTACAGTGCTCCCATGCCTCCATTCTCAGTCTCCAGGTTTTACCTGATGTCTGTCCTGCCTGATTCAGTGAACCAAATTAGTATCAGATTAAGGGTAATCCCATTTATAGGCTGGGGAGTTTTTGAGACAGGGTTTCTCTGTGGCTTTGGAACTGGAACTCACTCTGTGGACCAGGATGGCCTTGAACTCACAGAAATGCACCCGTCTCTGCCTTCTGAGTGCTAGGATTAAAGGCGTGTGCTACCACCACCTGGCTTCTAGAACTTTTGCATGCTAAATTTAATATTTGCCTACATAAGAAGATAAGCTATAATTAGTGACCACTTTTATGGATAGGTAAGGAAGAATCTTTGGTAAACATTTTTTATTTTCTGTTTACTGGCTCTCTGCTAGAAATTTGGGATTTAAAATTGAAGATGAAGAATTAGGTGTGATGTTACACACCTTTGATCCCAGCAGTTGGAAGACAGAGACAGATAAATCGTTGTGAGTTCAGGTCAGCCCAGTCTACAGTGAGTTCCAGGGCAATCAGATGGTGATGAGGACTCCATGTTCCAGGGCCAAGCACCAATATGAACAATGGAAACACAATCCCAAGAGACACAATAGTATTCACCCCCCACCCAGCCCCATATTTCTCTTCCCATTCCCTGTTCCTATTATGGTTGGGGCAGATATAGACATATTGTCCTTGTAGGAAACATGGGTTAGCTGTAAAATGAGGTTGTCAGGGCAAGTAAGTCATTAAGTCAAAGTACAGGTCAGGGAACCAGGTCCCTATGGGAACTTGGTTGGTGGTTTGATTCAGGATTTCCCCAGTTCCTGAAGAATAGTACACTAAGTGAGGTTGTATGGCTAACGGGCTACAACTATTTTGCCCAGCTGTTAAGAGTAATAGGGGTAGCCGGGCATTGGTGGCGCACACCTTTAATCCCAGCCCTCGGGAGGCAGAGGCAGGCGAATCTCTGTGAGTTCGAGGCCAGCCTGGTCTCCAGAGCGAGTGCCAGGATAGGCTCCAAAGCTACACAGAGAAACCCTGTCTCGAAAAACCAAAAAAAAAAAAAAAGCAAGTGCAGGCTAGGGAGGACAACAGTCATTATTCAGCCGCCTTAGCTGGATCAGTGACTTTCTGAATTCTCAGCTTGAGAGGGTCCTGTGGTGTAAGTGGGCAAGGACCTTCCAAAGTTCAGGGTTGGCTTCTTCTGGAGCATAGTCCTTAGGGTCTACGTGCAGGTCCACAGGCTTCATGTGAGAATGATGAATCCAGGTGGGGACTCTGCACACTTTAACAACTGTGGGTGTGGTGCTAAATTATTTATGATTTATTAAAGCTTGCCTGAGGATTCAGAAAGCAAAGTCTATAGACATCAGGCAGTGCTGGTACACACCTCTAATCCCAGGACTCAGGACTAAGAAGTAAATGGACCAATCTGTGTTAGTTCAAGGCCACACTGAGCTACACAAAATATATCCAGCCCGAAAGAGAAAAAACTCACACAAAGGTGATCTTAGCACTTGGGATCACATGCCTTTAATCCCAGCACTCAGGAGACAGAGGTAGGATTTCTGTGAGTTCAAGGCCAGCCTGGTCCACAGAGTGAGTTCCAGAACAGCCTCCAAAGCCATAGAGAAACCCTGTCTTGAAAACTACCCCCCCAAAAAAAAGAAAAGAAAAAAAAAGAGAGAAACAGGGTTTCAGAGCTGGCATTCATTTTCCAGCCACATTGAGGATAGGAAGGGTTGATTCTCTAGCCACACTGAGGAGAAGCAGCAGTCTGAGGATTGGTGAGAGCTCGTGGAGACAGGATCAGCCCATTTAGCATGACATAGAGGTAAGAGCTAGTGGCTGGCTGCTTTGCGTTTCTGATCTTGGGCTTGAAGCTTGGACCACAATATCAGTCTCTGGGTCTTTTTGTGTTACACAGTGAGGCCCTTTCTATCCAGGCTCTAAGGTCTCTTTCTCCCCCCTCCCCTCCCCTCCCCTCCCCTCCCCTCCCCCCCTCCCCTCCCCTCCCTCCCCTCCCCTCCCTCCCCTCCCTCCCTCCCCTCCTCCCTCCCCTCCCCTCCCTCCCTCCCTCCCCTCCCCTCCCCTCCCCTCCCTCCCCTCCCTTTCCCTCCCCTCCCCTCCCCTTCCCTCTCTTTCTTCTTCTTCTTCTTCTTCTTCTTCTTCTTCTTCTTCTTCTTCTTCTTCTTCTTCTTCTTCCTTTTGGATTTTCAAGACAGTGTTTCTCTGTGGCTTTGGAGGCTGAGATCAGGCTGGTCTCGAACTCACAGAGATCCGCCTGCCTCTGTCTCCAGAGTGCCGACATTAAAGGCATGAGGCACCACTCCCCGGCCCCTAAGGTCTCTTTCTGATGTTGTTTGATGACTACTAGGCCACCTGGCCAGAACCTGTGGGACATTGGAGGTGGCTCCTCCTTGTAGACTGCACATAGCTGGTGCCAGAGTTGTTTTTGTACCTGAGAGAGAAAGAGCTTATAGGGAGGAGAGGAACTTTTGGTGGTCAAATTCAGCTAACAGTTCTGCCTTTAGGTCAGGCAGTATTGGTGGAGGCCTGACATACATAATTTCAAATGGGATTAGGCCCAAAGTTTAGGGGGAATTTTGAACTCCATGAAGAGCAAAGGGGAGAAACCCAATCACCACCAATCTCAAGGGTTAATTTAGTTAAGGTCTCCTTAAGGGTCCAATTCATCCATTTTGCCTGGCCAGAACTCTGGTGGTAGTATGCACAATGAAGTTTCCAATTAGTCTCCATTACCTTAACTATCTTCTGTGTTACCTGAGAGATGAATGCAGGCCCATGTCTGAGCTCAAGAGCACTGCAAGGCCATACCTTGGGATAATCTCTTCTAGTAGCTTCCTCACTGCTATTGCAACCATTTCATATTTGGTTGGAAAGGCTTCAGTCCATCCTGAAAAGTATCCCTGATACTTGTATAATAATCATTTATAACCATATAGGCCTGGTTTCACCTCCGTGAAGTTGATTTCCCTGGAGGCTCCTGGTTGGGTTCTATTTTCCCAGTGCCCTGTCCTTGTGACTCCTCTCTTTGCACTCATGAGATGGCATGTGGGGCATGGGCTTATGGCCTCTGCTGTCTTAGATTTAAGGTCAAAAACTTTAAAGTGTACTCTCCTCAGGAGGTCTTGTATTTTCTTCTCTCCCAGGTGAGTGCTCTGATGTGTCTGTTGGACTAGTTGAGTGGTGAAATCTGATGGGAGAGTGATCCTTTCATCTGGGGTCTTGAATCATCCTTTCTCTTCGTAGGCATTTGTACGTGTATAGTTCCTCCGGAGCTCTCGGTCATTGTAATCTGGGAATTCTGGCAGCATGGGTGCAACCAGTTTCGGTGGTGAGACCAGCAGGATGTTTGCCTTCTGGAGGGCAGTTTCCTTTGGTGTTATGTCTGCCCAGTTGTTTCCCTTTGAAATGGTGTCTTCTCCTTTCTGGTGTCTGGACAGTGTGTAACAGCTATTTTCCTACACAGCCATATGGCTCATAAGAGATCTAAAATCTGTTTGTTTTTAATAGTTTTTCCTTCTGTAGTTAATAATCCTCTTAGCCTGTAGATAGCACCATGGACAAGTAATGTAGCAAAAGCATATTGGCTATCAGTGTACATGTTAGGTATCTTATCCTTCCCCAGCTGTAGTGCCTTAGTTAAAGTTACCAGTTCATTCTTCTGAGCTGATGTCCAGGAGGCAGGGCTTCTGCCCATATGACTGCATCCTCATTGGTGACTGCCCTGTGTACTCTGTACCATCCTTGATGAAACTATTGCTATCAGTATACCATGTTACTTCAGCCTTCATCAGATGGATATCCTTGAGGTTTGGTCTGATCTTTTCGGGATAACTCAGGATGTCCACAAGATCATGGAGAGGTTGGTCCAGGTCTGGGTCTGGAAGCAGGGTGGAAGGGTACAAGGCATTGTTGCTGATGAACTGGATTCTGGGTGTGTTTTAGAGCTGAGCTTGATAAGGGGTCAGCCAAACATTAGCCATTTATCAGGGGGGGGGGTGTTTAAGAACTCCATCTATAGCACGGGGGAGTCACTTTTAGGGCTTGTCCCAAAGTCAGTTTGTGTGAGTATTTAACTAGCAAGGCTGTTGCTGCTATTATGTGGAGGCAAGGGGGCCATCCAGTGGCACTTGGTCCAGTCTTTTTTTTATATTAGGTCACCAGCCACTTCCATGGGCCAAGGACTCGCTTCAGTAGCCCCCTTAGCAACTCCCTTTTTCTCATCCACATATAAGTGGGAGGGTTTGGTGACATCTGGTAGTACTAAAGTGGGTGCATTTAGTAGAGCTGCCTTAATTTCATCAAAGGCATTTCTCCATCTGTGGAGTCCAGTCAAGGGGAGCTTTCTCCTACCTTGTGCCTCATACGGGGGGCTGTGCCAACTCAGCAAACCCAGAATCCAAAGTCTACAGAACCCAGAAGACCCAAGGATTCTCTCACTTCTCAATGGTTGCTGGACCTGGGGATCCTCATGGTGGTTTCTTTTCTTGCTGTCAACAGCCATCTTTTGCCTCCCTTGAGATAAGTTACCTCAGTCTGGCAGAGTTGAACTTTCTTTGCTGACCGATGATATTTCAGGTCTCCCAAAGTTTTGAGCAGCTCCCTAGTGGCATTTTTGCAGGTTTTCAAGGTGCCAGCCATTATTAGAAGATCACCCACATATTATAATAAGCTGAAGTTAGGGTGGATCTATCGGTACTCACCCAAGTCCTTGCAGAGTGCTTCATCAAAGATCGTGGGAGGGTTTTTTGAACCCCTGGGACAGTCATATCCAAGTCAACTCTCCCTTGAGTCCTTCTCTGGGTCTGTCCATTTAAAGGTGAATAAGGGCTGACTGGCTGTGGCAGTGATAGGCTGAGGAAGGCATCCTTGAGATCTAACACAGTACAGACAGTCCTTTCTGGGGAAGGCACTAAGAAGTGTACAATGCACTGTGGAGGGAAGGGCTTCAACCCATTTGTTAACCTCTCGGAGGTCTTGTACTGGTTGATAGTCATTAGAGTTGGGCTTTTTAGTGGCAACAGGGGCGTATTCCAAGCCATTTGGCAATGGATCAGGATATTCAGGTCTCTGAGGCGTTTGATGTGGGGGAGGATAATTCCAGTTTAGCCTCTCTAGGCATTGGGTATTGTCTGATACTCATTGGCGTTTCATCAGCTTTTAGCTGTATTAGTATGGGGAGTTTTGGTGATTGACTGCCCTTTGTTCATGTCTTTCTCAGAAACTGACTGTTTCCATTTCAGGAGCTGGAACTGAGACCTAATTCGTAATTGAGTTCTTAGTGGTCTGTCATGGTGTTTGCCTGGCCTTCTCAGCATGCTCTGACTTTTCTCATGGGTACACATTCCTGCCTATACCATCAGCACTAGGCACGCTTAGATTTTTCTTTTGTTGTTGTTTTTGGCTAGTGGGAAAATTGTGTTTTATTTGTTTATTTACTGGTAAGACTGAAATGTATATTTTCTCTGAAGATGGCTATTTTGACATAAGTATTTTAGATTTGGTTATGATTTCCCGTATTTTGTTTGGGGCTAGGTAAGGGAAAAAACCAATTATTACCACTCCAGGATCTTTGTGTTCTTGTCTCTAATTTATTTTTTTTCATGACCCTGAAAAACAATTTCTTGTATCTCGCATGAGCTGCAAATGAAATGGTTCTCCCCCCCACCTCATTCTGCATTAGCAGGTAACAGCTACTAGCTTATTTTTCTGCTAGATCATAACCCTACTTTTATTATTTTTTTTAATCTAGAAATGAACACAGAAGCAGAGCAACAGCTTCTCCATCACGCCAGAAATGGCAACGCTGAAGAGGTGAGAAAGCTACTAGAAGCCATGGAGCGGACTGAAGTGATCGCTGCCATCGACTGTAAGGGTGAGCTCCCAGTGCATTTGTTTCCCGCTTCCTCTTCCATGTTCACACCGCAAATTTAACTCTAATATCCACAGCACGTATTTAACTCTAATCTTTCAGATCTTGCCCATGATAAATCTTACTCCTTTTCCTTGGAAGAACTCCCCACAATATTTTGTGAAATATCTTTCCTTGTACCCTCTAGGGCAGAGAATTGAGGTCCATCCTTAGAATTTTTGTGGCTCTTAAACCTTACAAGTTACAAGGATGAACCCAAGTGTGCATTCTCTGATTATGTTTTTATTTTTCTTAGAAACATTGCAGTTGAGCCAGCAGGTTTGTGTGATTATGTTCGCCCAGTGTGTAAAGTGCTGTGATCATGTTGGGAGAGACAGACAAGCTCCCTGGTCTCATTGAGATTCTAGATGAGCAGACCAAGCTAGTCTCCACTACAAAAACAGATGCCGGGGTGTGGAAGCTCAGGTGGATGGGTCCATAGCAGAGGATTTGTAATGGCTTGGGTTTACAGTGGAAGATCTGTAACTGAAGTTTGAAGGAGTGGCTACTTAGAAATGGACTTCGGAAAAGATTGCATGGGGACTTAGCCAGGTGAAGCTAGAACAGAAAAGGTTAAACAGAATTAATAAGATCCATGGTTATAAGAGAGGTATTAAATTGGCTCATGTGATCAGGGAGGGTGGTTGAGGAGTGGGTGAGGGAACAGGCACTGTGGGGGTAGGTTGTGTTTCTAGGAAGGTCTATGAAAACACCTGGTTTTTCTGTGCTGTTAAAAGCTGAGGTCATTGCTACTGGGGCATGGTAGGTAAGAGATGTGGGCAGTTAAGGACTCAAAGATGATGGAGGGTGGGAGGGACTCCTTAGCCAGGCATTGTAAGAAGGACACCAAGCCAAGGTGTGGGGCTTAACTTTGTGGTGCCACAACTCCTCTGGGTGGTTTTTAGTTTTCATTGTCTGTAAACATGGCTGTACTTACAGGAAGACCAAGTAAGTGCATTTACTAGGCCTTGGGGGATTTTCTAGGCAATTGTGGCAGAGGTAAGGGTGATAATGACATTAGGGCTCAATGTACATGCCAAAGTTAGTGAAGGGGAGATAGGAACCAGTGACATGTGTTAAAGGTGATGAAGGAGTTGAGGGCCTGACCTGCATGGACAAGCTGGGAATTTGAGTTTGTGGGAGTGGCTTTCTATGATTGTAGCTGAACCAGGTGTCCACTCTGACAGTGCATTCTTGACACTGAGTGGAGATACAGTTTACAGGAAGTGATAGGAGCAGACTGTGGATGTAGTTCACTTGGCAGAGTGCTGTATAGCTTGCATAACAGGTTCTATCCTTAGCTCGACATGAACAGAGCATGGTAATGCATGCCTGTGATTTCAGCTTGTGCAGACGAAGGCAGGAGGACCAGAAGCTTTAGGGATCACCTTTGAGGCCAGACTGGGACATATGAGCTCTAGTTTCAAAAGGTGGTGGTCATGGGGAATGTCAAGGGGATAATGTTTTTTGCTGCCAAGCCTGATAATTCAGGTTAATTCCTGGAGTCAATATAAGAAGAGAGAAGAGAACTGACTCTTGCAAGCTGTCCTTTGTTTTCTACATGTGTGCCATGGCATATGTGTGCATACATACACACATACACAATAAATAAATGGAGTTAAACAAAAATGAGTGAAGTGAGAAACACACTAGGGAACTTGGATTGTCAGAGTGTCCCCTACCATTGTGCCAGATTGTACAATATATAAAAAAATGACTGTTGGCAACATTATGATTTGCTGGGAGGCTTAGCAGGCAGCATCAGCAGGGAAAGCATTTGCTGGAGTTGTGGCTCAAAGAAGGGCTTGTTACATGAGTGGAAAATTTCTTGACTAGGGCCAGCAGCAGCCTTTTGATGTAGGGGTTCAACACATTGTCTAGTATGGTGAGGAATTGTGGATGTTTGTGAATGAGGAGCCTCCACCTGAGGAAGGGAGAGTCATGGGAAAAGCTAGGTTTTACTGACAAACAGAGGTCAGATGTAGTGCCAGCACTTCTCATGGATTCGGGCGAGGGGCTTGAGGATTTAAATAAAGACAAGACAGCAGGTCATTCATGCAGGGAGAATGCCATTTATTGCAACAAGAGGGGAGCTTTATATACTAGTCAGCAGGCACAGTGGAAAACTATCCAGGTTAGAAGTTCACAATCCCAGGCCCATCTGGCAATCATGGATGGGCAGATAACAGGAACTTGTTGTGTTCAGGCCTTCTTGGAGGGAGGGAAATAAGATGTACTTGCTAGAAAAGCTCCTAGTCACAAGCTGGTCAGTAGATCCCTATGGGGGAAGGGCCCAACAGGTTCCATATATGTATGTATGTATGTATGTATAAATGAGCATCTGTCTTAGGTTAACAGACATTCCCCGAGTCTTACCCATCATTGATTGCTCACTTATCCTGCAGGCTCAGCCAGACCTGCACTGAGGGGTTATCTGCTGCCAAGGAAAGCATGGTTTGCTTTGTTTAAAAATGGTGCTGTGTTTGCTGCCTTCCTATTCGGCAAAGGCAGACTAAGGCTAAAGCGGCACTGCCCAGGGCTAAAATCCTGAGGACCAGCGGCCCACTCCATTCCTTAATTAATCGACCTGCAGTCCCTTTAAGAGGGAGTCTCCTGAAAGGGGAGGCACCCTGGTCTCATTAATCTTAATAATTTGAGTAGCTAATTGAGCTGTGTAATTAGTGAAATTAAGAGAGAAGTTTGCTGAATAAGATTTAAAGTGTTCAATTGTACTAGAGAATTGATATTATTTTGGGAACTTAAGGCAGAGGCAACCTCCCCTGAGAGCTTATCTAGTGTGCCTGCAGAGGCAACTGACTGAGAGATAGTGATGCCAGAAACTATAGCTGCTGTGGCGGCAGCTGCAATACTGGCTACAATGGCTGCCATGATGTCAAAATCTCTCTTGTGTCATGTAAGGATGAGCTGGTTCTCTCCCGAGTATTCCACTGGTATAGGCATGATACCAGGAACATAAACCACCAAGGCTTATATTTCACCACTCCAACAGCTTTTCAAGCGCCATTCCTGGAGGGAACAATTAAGCACTTCTCCCGAGGGAAGAAAAGGGTGGAAAAACACACACTGCAAATTTTAAATTATCTCTCGGGCAACCAAAGAGACTGCGTCTAAGCAGGCATAAGGCCCCTGAAGGAACATACCCGAAAAAGTTGGCATGACTACAGCTTAAAAAGGATTAATTAAGCAGACCTGGCCAACATCTTGGGCCAAGTTGAGGGGGTGATCTTAAGGTCAACAACAGAAGAAATTTGCTTCTTCTAAATCCTTTCTGATGGCTGCCTTTCCAAGGCTAATGTTGGAGCTGACCATAACCGGCCACACCTGACTCTGAAGACACCCCCCCCCCCCAAATCAGGACAGGCGGGTTCCTCACAAAAGCCCAATGGGTCTTTTGATGGCTGATGCATGTCAGCAGGAACAGGGTGCACACGATGCTCTGGAACCCAAATTGGGGACTCACTATCCTGTGGAAAGACACAGACAGACCCTCGGGCCCACACCAGAACCAGATCCGGCCCTTTCCAAAGGCCCGAGGGAAGGTCTTTCCATTAACCAGAGGTTTTTGCTGTGTAGAGGACTGCCAATGATGGTCTGCAGAAGAGTTACTAGAAGCATCCACAATTTAAAATTTTAAGATATAGAGAATAAGTGATAGAGTAGAGTGAGGGGAGCCAAGGTGACCCTCAAGGTCCCTCTTCTTTTTTTTTTTTTTTTTTTTTTTTGAGACAGGGTTTCTCTGTGTAGCTTTGGAGCCTATCCTGGCACTTGCTCTGGAGACCAGGCTGGCCTCGAACTCACAGAGATCCGCCTGCCTCTGCCTCCCGAGTGCTGGGATTAAAGGCCTGTGCCACCAATGCCCGGCTAAGATCCCTCTTCTTTATTTTAGCTAAATAGGCTTTCAAAGTGTGATGAGGGAGTTCCACAATAGCCTGCTCTTGGAGGTTGTAAGGAACACCAGTCTTTGGTAATTTCAAAGTCTTTACAAAAATGATTGAAACTTCTGCTGACATAGGCAGAGCCATTATCCATCTTAATTTGTTTCAGGATCCTCATGTAAGCAAACGCCTGTAGACAGTGGTTCATAACATCTTTCACCTTTTTACCAGAAAGGGCAGAAGCGAATATCAGATGGGGAAAAAGTCTCTATGGAAACATGGACAAGTTGTCATTTACCAAAGGATGGCACATGTGTTACATCCATCTGCCACATGTGATTGGGCAAAAGTCCTTGGGATTAACTCCCAAGTGAGGCACAGGAAGAAATTCTACACAAAGAGGGCAATTCTTAGCTATTTGAACAACTTATTCTTTGGTTATCCCAGTATGAAAGCATAAGGATCCTGTGCTGAAATGAAAGTGCCTGTGTAAGGATTGTGCTCTAATGAGCTCTTGTGAAACTGTAATGATTTGAGTATACTTGTCGGTCCTACAAATTCCTTTGCTGAGGGGTCCTGGCAAAGGGGTATGGACCCTAAGATGTCCCACAAATACAGATTCTCTCCATTGCCATAGCAGACCCTGTATCTGTAACAAACTGTCTTGTACCCTGGAGACAGGGCTGACATAGGCAGCCGTCTCCAAGGGTTGGATAATATGAGCAACATACTATCAGTATAGATGTATAGTGCCCCCATGGTGAAGAGTTGTAGAGCCATGTCCTAGGCTAAAAGTTCAGCCATTTGGGCAGAAGCTGCAGGATTTCTGGTTGTCTTAATGATGGGAGAAGATACAACTACAGCTGTACCGTTTAAGATCTGTCTGTGAAAACCATTCGCCCCTTGGAAGTAAGCTGAGAGACTATAATCTTTGGGAAAATCAAAGGATGCATCTTTAAAAAAAGGATACCAAATTATTGGATGGGTAATGATTATCAAAATCACTTTGGGTAACAGAGAGAAAAATGGCCTAATCACAGCTATTATTTTGTAGCCATTCTAATTGTTTACGGGACAAAGGTGTAACAACCTGATCTGGCTCCCTACCAAAAGTTTGTAAGGCAACCTTTTGTGCTTTAAATAGGAGTGCAACTATAGCTTGGGGATAGTATACCACTGATTTAGATGGGGAGGCTTGAGAATGAACACAAAGTATAGGACTCTTTTGCCAAAAATCTCCAGTAGGAGTATGAGCAGAACAAAACACTAACATTTTGTTTTTTGTGTTTGTTTGTTTGTTTGTTTGTTTGTTTGTTTGGTTTTTTCGAGACAGGGTTTCTCTGTGGCATTGGAGGCTGTCCTGGAACTAGCTCTTGTAGACCAGGCTGGTCTCGAACTCACAGAGATCCACCTGCCTCTGCCTCCCGAGTGCTGGGATTAAAGGCGTGCGCCACCAATGCCTGGCAACACTAACAATTTTAAAGGGTGGACATAATCTATATAATCCAAATGAGCCCCTTCTAAGGCCTTTTCAATTAAATGGATGCACTCCCATCCTGCTGTAGTAAGGACTTGAAGAGAGTTGGGATCCAAATCACCTTGTAAAATATCAAAAAGAGGTTTAAGCTGCCCAGTAGTAATTTTTAAACTAGGTCTGATCCAATTGATATCTGTCAGAAGCTTTTGAAAATCATTTAATGTTTGAAGGCTGTCCAGCCAAAGACTAATCTTTTGAGGGCAAAACCCATTATGAAACAAGCGATGTCCTAGATGATGATATGGAAACTCTTTCTGTACCTTCTCTGGTGCTATTTGTAAGCCAGCCAATCCTAAAGTGATCTGAAGATCCCCAAAGGCAAATAGCAATAGCTTTTCTTTTGGTACAGCCAACAATGTATCATCCATATAATGAATTATATACAATCAAAAATATACAATATATTTTTGTCTGACTGGCTCTATAGCCTAAGAAACATAAACGTGATACATGGTAGGGCTATTAGCCATGCTTTGAGGCAAAACTACCCACTGATATCTCTTTTAAGGCTCTCTTAAATTTAAAGATGGAACACTGAAAGCAAAGTGCTGACAATCAGCAGGGTGTAGAAGAATAGTGAAAAAACAATCCTTTGAATCTATCACAAGTAAATGCCAGTTTTTTGGGATGGCTACTGGGTCTGCAACCATGGCTGAGTGGTACCCTTGAGCATCATGGTCTTATTAACCTGTCTCAGGTTCTGTAACAGCCCCCATTTACCCTATTTTTTCTTAATAACAAATATGGGAGTATTCCAGGGAGAGGAAGAAGGGACAATATGACCAGCATTGAGTTGTTCCTGAGCCAGGTCATCAACAGCCTCCAACTTTACTTTGGATAGGGGCCATTGTTCTACCCAAACAAGTTCATCATTTTTCCAGGCAATAAGAATTGGAGATATGCGAGGCTGCAGAACAATGGTCCCCATTAAAAATCATCTCAGGTCTCCAGGGGATCTCTGCACTGGGGTTTTATCCAACACGGGCAAGGGTGTCACCCTGTAAATTCTTCCCAATCCCTTTTCCTGGGCAATAACCTTGTTACCTAAGCATATGCTGTACAGGACATGTGGTCAGTACAGCCCCCATGGCTTCTAGGATATCTCTGCCCTACAGATTGATCGGGATGTGAGGCAAAATGAAGGACTGAAATATACCAGTGTGTCCCTGATCATCTTTCCAAGTTAGCAGACAGGAACTTTTACTAGGTGACTTTGCTATGCTTATACCCAGTAAGCTACTATCTTTTGTTTTGTTTTGTTTTGTTTTTTCGAGACGGGGTTTCTCTGTGTAGCTTTGGGGCCTATCCTGGCATTTGCTCTGGAGACCAGGCTGGCCTCGAACTCACAGAGATTCACCTTCCTCTGCCTCCTGAGTGCTGGAATTAAAGGCGTTCACCACCAATGCCCGGCTACTATCTGATTCTTGTAGTGGCCATGTCTTGGGCTAATGGTTGAGGGAAATGACAGATGTATCTGCACGCATGTCTACGAGTCCCTGAAAGGTCCATCCTTCAATAATCAGGGTCATCAAGGTTCTGGACTCCAAAATGGACACCCAACATGACATAGGTCCTGTAGATCCAAACCCCCCTTCTCCTCTTATAGGCTTAAGGAAGGGGTTATTAGTTGCAATTTAGGGAACAGAACTAACTGAGCAATTCTAGCTCCTTGGGGTATAACAGTGACTCTCTTGCCAGCTTCCACCATAATTTTGATCTCTCCTTCAGTATCTTCATCAATCATTCCAGGAATGACCCTAACTCCCTGAAGTAGAGTGCTACTCCTTCCTAAAATCAACCCAGTTGAGCCCGGTGGTAAAGGGCCTTTGACTTCTATGCCCAAAGCTTGGGGTCCCATCTGAGGAGTCAATATTGCTCTGGTGGAGGAGCAGAGGTTCAGTCCTGCGCTTCCTGGGCTACTTCTGACAAGGTCCTGGATACAAAGGGGTTCCTATGGGATAGTACCTGAATAAGGCAGTAAATAGGGGTATTCAGGGCTCCATACACCTGGGAGTGAGGGCCCTGGAATAGACTCCGACTCCCATTTCCCAGAGATGGCAGAGGGTTACCCTGTACATCAGTCTTTGATCGACATTTATTACCCCAGTGATGTCCTTTTTTACAGCAGGGACAAAGACCATTCCCTGGGCGAGGGGGTGCAATAGAGTCCTTAACAGGACAATTTTTCTTAAAGTATCCCATTTGTCCGCATCCAAAGCATGTCTTAGGTCTGCATCCCCCGCCCCGACCTTCCTATTTTCCTTCATAGCAGAAGCAATAACTTGTCCCATAATGTAGTGTCCTTATATATCTCTACAAATGCAAATGTAATCATTGAGGCTTCTAGTCTTGTGAGGCTGTAAAGCCTCCTTGCAGTACTTGTTGGTGTTTTCAAAAGCTAATTGTTTTACTATAGGCATGGCATTATTGGCATCCCCAAACATATGCCCTGTAAGTTGTAGGAACCGATCCACAAACTCAGAATAGGGTTCATAATGTTCCTGTAGGACCCTAGAAAGTTGGTCTCCTGCAGCCTTATTACTTAAGGCTTTCCATGCGCAGCTAGCAGCTGCCAAGATCTGCGCATATACAGCTGAATTTGCTGGCCTAGAGCTGTGTAGGCTCCCATGCCAGTAAGCATTTCTAAATTCCTTCTGGGGAAACTGGCAGCCACATTGCGCTGCGCTGTTTGGTTACATAGTTCTTGGTATTCACCCCTCCAAACCAAATAATTCCCCCGACACAGCATAGCATGATATAATTGTTGCCAATCACTGGAGGTACAATTCAAGGCCACAAAGGATTCAAAAACTGCCCGAGTAAAAGGGGCATGAGGCTGTATGCCATAACCGCCTCCTTCAGTTGTTTTATGTCCTTAAAGTTAAGAGGGGTATGCTCTCTCTGACTCAGGCCTTGGGGATTAACTGTCTCTATGACTGGAAATATCACTCCTCCCCTCTACTCTTCAGGAAGGGCTGACAGAAGACAGAAAGAGCTAGAATGCTTAGAATGCTCGGGATTACGAGCAGAGGAACATGGCTCAAGGGAACATTTTCTAAGCTGATGCTTTAATTTGAGGATGTCCTTCTTGAGTTGAAGTTCTTTGCCTTCCTCAGCCTCATCCTCCAAAGAGGGGGGAGAGGACTCAGAGGAAGAAACATCAGAAGTTTGGAGTGACGTAACAGACTCTTTGTTCTGAGCCTCTGCGAAGGGAGCTTTGGCTTCCTCAACCTGCTCTTTCACCTCCACATTATCACAAGAAGCTCGTCCTTGACTTGACGCCACAGAGAAAAGGTAACAATTGGTATGGTATTTGACCCTTCTTTTTGTAATGTCCTTTGTAGGTCATCCTTCACCTGCTACTCATCAAGGATATTAAGGTCACCAGAGACCAAAAACCAAGGGCTGACCTCATGTACAGTTTGTTTTGTTTTGTTTTTGTTTTTTCAAGACAGGGTTTCTCTGTGGCTTTGGAGGCTGTCCTGGAACTAGCTCTTGTAGACCAGGCTGGTCTCGAACTCACAGAAATCCACCTGCCTCTGCCTCGGAGTGCTGGGATTAAAGGCGTGCGCCACCAGCGCCCGGCTTCATGTACAGTTTTTAAGAAATGTTTTACTGTCTTATGTTTGATACTGGTGCCTTGCTTTTTAGACAGTTGGACCAGTTGGTCCCCCATAAGAGAGTAGGAACTAGCAGCACCCATGTTCAATACACCCACTCCTTACCTTAATGAGAATGTTGGCCAGCTTTCATGGGTGATCCTTCAGCATTTACCCTTCTTTCCCGATCTTGGTGTCACTTGTAGTGACAGTGCTACAACACTTCTCACGGATTCGGGCTAGGGGCTTGAGGATTTAAATAAAGACAAGACAGCAGGTCATTCATGCAGGGAGAATGTCATTTATTGCAACAAGAGGGGAGCCTTATATACCAGTCAGCAGGCACGGTGGAAAACTACCCAGGGCAGAAGTTCACATTCCGAGGCCCATCCGGCAATCATGGATGGGCAGATAACCGGCAATCATGGATGGGAAGATAACAGGAACTTGCGTTCAGGCCTTTTCAGAGGGAGGGAAACAAGATGTACTTGCTAGATAAGTTCCTAGTCACAAGCTGGTCAGTAGATCCCTATGGGGGAAGGGCCCAAAAGGCAGAAGAAGTGCTAGGTAAAGTAGCCTGAGATGTTTCACAGGGCGCTTAGGAGAACAACTGGTGCAACAGTGGGTAAGTATCGATAGTCACAGGCCCTTGGCAGCTGAGTCCCACAAAGGTGGGATGGGAGAGCCATTAGCCTGCTGTAGACTCGGGTTGTGGCTGTAGATTGTGTGGGTTCAGAACTAGAAAGCCAGGGGCTTCAGTGCATGGTAACTGGGCTCCAGAGTGCTGCTGGACCCTCTAGCTGTTGGGCTTCAGGAGTTTGACAGGTTGTTATTTCTGCAGCCTGAACTAGAGTTCTAGTAAGATTTTGGAGCTATCTCAGTTTAAAGTCCATTAGACTGTCCTTTATCTTATTTGCTTTATTGAATTATTCAGCTGTAATTTCTGCCACTGTGTTAATACCTCTCCTCAGCATTGCTGTTTTGGATCTGATTTTTCACTGCTTTTAACACTGGTTTTGGTTTTCTAACTGTTCTCTCCAGTACTCTGGTAACCCAATCTTCTCATTAACCGAGATTATATCTGAAGTCAAAGATTCCCTTGTAAGTCATTGTCTGGGGTGAGCAGTGTGGCAACTGCAACAGGAATCCTCTAGCAGTTGCCTCTCTGAAGGGCTCTGTACCACTTAAGTTCTTCAGCCCACCCTCTCCTGTGCTACAAGGTTTTAAAGGAGTTGCTTGTCATTAAATGCTATGCCAAGAGAACTAGGTGGTGATAAGATGTTTACAGACTAGACTCTTAGAGATAGCAGGCTGATGGGAACCTTGTGCTCGTCTCTCTTTGAAGCATGGATGCGGTGAGTCCAGGTGGCTTCCAGTTTAGTCCTTGGAGAGCCAATCCATTGCATGTTTGCCGTTCTTACTGTGGTAATGTGTCTTGCCTCTCACCAGTAATATGAGACCTGTAGGCCAAGGTACCTCATCAGGAAGAAACTCAGTTCATTGAAAACTGCCTAAACAATATCTAAAGATTCCTTTTCCCCCCATTTTTAGGAAGAAGTAAGTCTAATTTGGGCTGGACACCTCTTCATCTGGCATGCTATTTTGGACATAAACAAGTGGTCCAGGATCTGTTGAAGGTCTATTTACAGCTTTTTAATGACTGTAATGCTATGGGGTCATGTGATGAAAGTCTTGAGAACCACTGAGCTGCAGTAGTTTGCTAGAGCAGCAGCAGCAGCAGCACATCCTTAGCCATGGTCTTCCATTACTACTTACAGGAATGGGCTAGCTTAACCAGTTAAAATTCCAGTTTTCAAATTTTAGTTTTACATTGTTTTTTTAAAAGGGATATTAATCAAGACAACTTTTAGCTTTGCAAACATAATAGTTATGGAAAAGAAGCAAAGCACATCCTAAATAGCTATAGATGGCATCAGAATTTCAGAAGATTTAGTGAGAACTGAGGCCTCAAAATTTTTATATAGGGGTATTTTTGAAATTGGATTATATCGTGTACTTAATTTGTACATTTAACCTGTGGCATCTTTTTAAATGTGAACACTTACATATTGATGATAGAGGAGATACTCTGAGGTCCAGGGACAGTTCTTACAATCCTGCTGTGAGAGTGGAGTGGAGTTGCATAGGCCTTTAAAGAGAAGTCTTGTAACTTGGCTCATCTGGTAGAGTTTTACCTTTTAGGAAACCTATTTAACCGTGAATCAAGTTTATTTTTAGTAGCGACAAACAATGTTAATATTTGAATTTTTAAAGTACTTAGGAATTCTTATCTATGTATTTATTTGTGTGTGTATAAGTATGTGTATTTACTAATGTGTGGGCACTATTTAAAGTTTTTATGTTTACTAGGCTGGTGCAAAAGTGAACGTGTTAAATGACATGGGGGACACGCCACTTCATCGAGCTGCCTTCACAGGACGAAAGGTGAAAAATGTTCTATTTTTTTGTTTGTTTGTTTGCAAATGAGATGGTTGGAAGAATAGTCCCTGCTATCTGCTCAGTCCTACCTACCTGACCAGCCCCTGGGAAAGCCAAAAGGAAGTGTGGAAACTAGCCCTTTGGTCAGAAGGGCACACGGTGAGCAGGAGGGATCTGAGCATTGCGCAGTGAGGGAAAACACAAAGGCCATGTGTGCTGCTCCTGATTGAACATGCTCAGCTCCCCCCCCCACCACCAATGTGTGCCAGAAGCAAAGCCTAACTTCCATTGTCTCAGTTCACCTTGGGAGGTATCCATTGCAGTGATTTCTAGTGTATTTTCATAGTTGTGTAGCCATCACCATGACTCAGTTTGGGAACATTTCAGTCACCCCATTACATTTTCTGGATCCTCTACACATTCATTCCCTAACCTTCCTCAAGCCTCAGGTTACCATTTGTTGTTTTCTCTAGCTAGTTGCCTTTTCTAGAAATTTCTTACAAGTGGAAACACTTTTGAACCATAATGATGAGGTTTATCTGAGCTGCAGCATGCAGCAGTTCTGTGTGTCTAACTGTGCACACGTGCATGGGACACAATGCCAGAGCAAGCCCTCTTGTGCGCTGCTTTGTCACTTGGTGCCTCACTCCTTCAAGATAGGGTCTTGTCACTCACCCCAGAGCCACATGGGTGGCCAGCAGGCCCCAGCAGTCCTCCTGTTTCTGTCCTCACGGTGTTGGGTTACAGGCTGGAGTGCAATGGTGTCTAACTTTCTCTGTGTCTTTGACCTGAGGGCCTAATGCTTGCACAACAAACACTTTTACTTTCTGAGCCATTTTCTGAACCCCTCTGCTAAGTCTTTTTTGTTTGTTTTTTCAAGACAGGGTTTCTCTGAGTTAACAGCCCCAGCTGTCCTGGAACTTACTTTGTAGACCAGGCTGGCCTTGAATTCACAGAGATCTGCCTACTTCTGCCTCCTGAGTACTGAGATTAAAGGCATGCGCCACCACCGCCCCGGGCTGTGCTAAATCTTGAAAGTACTTTTCTAGTACCCTGCGTCTGCATAGCTTAGCAGTCGGTCAGCCATTTCTGGTCCCAGTGGCTCACGCACTCCTCTCATGGACTTCTGCTTTGCCAGAGATCTTCATTTGGCTGTTCACATATTTGGGCATTTCTACTTTTTTCTTGAACTCTGAATATATGATCATGCTAAATTGGGCCTTAGTTTAAAAATCCAACTATGTTCATATAACATTTAACTAAAGTAAATGGCTATAACATGTACAAGTATTAAGCATATATATATGTGTGTGTGTGTGTGTGTGTGTGTGTGTATCATTAGGTTAGACAGAAAAAGTTTAACTTCTTTTTTTTTTTTTTTTGGTTTTTCGAGCCAGGGTTTCTCTGTGTAGCTTTGGAGCCTATCCTGGCACTTGCATTGGAGACCAGGCTGGCCTCGAACTCACAGAGATCTGCCTGCCTCTGCCTCCCGAGTGCTGGGAAAAGTTTAACTTCTAATTGTGATCACAAAACCCAAATTGTCTTGTAAATCCTTTATCATGAATATAATTTTAAATATTTTATAAACTTGCAATTGAGTGATTTGAAATAGAATATTGAGTTTAAGTTTAGGAAAAAAACTTGTAAAATGCTTTAAATCCTTTTACTTCGAAATATATTTAATTCAGCTCCCTATATTTTGAGTACACTTGGCTTTTCTTGGTATGTTAGCGACCCCTAGTGTTTCATATTGGAAATCAGCATAACAGAGGGGTGTGTGTGTGTGTGTGTGTGTGTGTGTGTGTGTGTGTGTGTGTGTGTGTTCGTTCTAGTTGACATTTGTTCCTTTATTTTTCAGAGGCATTTAGAATACTAAAGTTTTTAAAATACATTTTGTAAATTGCTTAAAATAGTGACATAATAAGTAAGTATAGTAAATATTTGGATTGTGACACTGGCCTTCATTTTCAGTGGAATTGACAATAAATTTGAAATACATGCTTTCTGGATTGTGTCCCTAAGGAGCTGTAGATCCTAAAGAGTGATATGCAATCTCAGGGTTATGTCAGAATTCCCTTGTACACCTAAGATTGGTCCGCACCACCCACACAGCTTGACCATGCTGTTTTACTTATTGATAACCAGCTGTTCTTAAATAGAGATGGGTGCATTGCCATTTGTTCTTTGGAAAGCAAGCTGGGGTAGAGACCACTGTGAAGCCGGGATCACACATGTGGAAGGGTGGAGGAGTGGGAAATGGGCAGAGGCTAGTGTCAGGCCACGGTTCAGTCTCTTGGGATGTGTCTTAGTTAGGGTTTTTATTGCTGTGAAGAGACACCATTACCACAGCAACTCTACAAAGAAAACATCTAACTGAGGTGGTGGCTTACAGTTTCAGAGTTCAGTCCAGTATCATCATGCCAGGGAGCATGGCAGTGTGCAGGCAGATGTGGTGCTGGCTACATCTTGACCAGAAGGCAGCAGGAAGTCAATTGACGGTCACACTGAGGGAAGTTTGAGCAAAAGAGACCTCAAAGCCCACCCCCACAGTCACATACTTCCTCCAACAAGGCCACACCTCCTAATAATGCCAGTCCCTTTGGGAGCCATTTTCTTTCAGACAACCACAGGAGGCATCAGCTTCCATGTGAGGAGCACTAGAAAAGAGGGTCTTACAGCTTCGTACTGCTAGGTATTGGAGACACCTGCTCTGGGCGTGTGGCTCTGTATGTTGTCCTCTGTAGCTGCTGCAGATAAAGGCTGCTCCTGGCCACTTCCCAAAGCTTCAGGCAGAGATCCTATTCCTTCTGGGGACTTTGGCAGTGATTCAAAGCTTCCCCCACATCCCACCATTTGTTTAACTCATCCATGTGTGGGAGCAGCAACTTCAGGCTGCCCAAGTGTCTCTCTCAGGAGGAGCTTCTGTGGGAAGGCGGTCGGAACATGGTGACTCTTGATGCACAACGAATCAGCTTCTCCCTGCCTGTCTTCCACACTGGATTCTTTGCCTCTCACTAGTGACAGGTTTTCTTGGGTCTGACTCAGTCTCAGCCCCGGTTACCATTCCGTTCGCTACCCTTGCCTGTTTGCACTCACTGGACAAGTTCATGCATGGCGATGCTTTCCTGTAATCCTGTCCCCAAGGGTCCGAGGAAGGATCAGGAATTCCAGGACAGTTAGGAGTACATAGGAAGTCTCTGCCTCAAAAGAAAATGAACAAACAAGTAGACAGGACCATAGCAAGAGACTACCCATGGCTTTGGCATGTTGTCTGTGCGTTAGGGGTAGGGCTTTTGCATGTTGTCTGTGTTAGAGGTGCTCCTCCAGGTTTCATGTTCAGCCTTCCTCCTTCATATGATCAGGTTCAGCTGCCTCTAAGGCAGTGACTGTTTTTGCTTGATGGTTCTTGACCCTTGTAATTCCTCTGTGTATGTGTGTGCACGTGCCTGTGCACATGCTCATGTGTGTTGGGAACTGAATTAGGGTCACTAGGTGTTCTGGATTGTGTTCCCAGAATCTTGTTTTTTAAACGTTTCCATTTATTTATTTGTATTTATGTGTGCGGCATATGTACCTCAGCCCTCAGCACACATAGGCAGTCCAGGGGACAACTTGCAGAAGTGGTTCTCTCCTTCTATCTAACATGTGAATCCTGGTAGGATCTCAGGTCATCCTGTCTGGCTGCAAGTACTTCTCCTGCTGAATCGTCTTGTCAGCCTACTATTTGTCCTTGAGAAAATACCCTGGCATTACTTAGCTGCTGATCTGAGAAAAACTGACTGATATGGCAAGACCCTGGGTTCTTCTTAAGATTAACCTCACCACCTTAAGGACACTCTAGTTGATGGAGTAGACTGGTATAAGATTCCATAGATTCCCAGAGGTTTGAGGCAGAGCTGTAAATGTATACTGCTGTCTGCATAAATGCAGGCTGTCCTTGATCTTTTTCCTGATTGGGATAGGAAAGAATAGACTTTCCATATCAGTTGTTGTGCTCTACCTGCTAAGTATCCCTTTCTTCTGCAAACAGCCCATGAGGCAGAGTGGCTGTCATTGAGACTGTTGTATTTGGTTGAGTGTGTGGAAGTCCTCTGTCATTCTCTACTTTCCGTCTGGTGTCTGTGGTAGTAGCAGACGACTGAATTGAATGAAAATGTGGTAAGAAGTGTCATTAGTGTACCCTACATGGAACCCTCGTCTTCCCAGTGCAGAGTATCTGATGTCTGTTGATCTGAAATACTCTTGTGTGCCAAGATTTTTCCTGGGGACATGCAACACACACATCTGCTCACCCCAGATAGAGAACCCACCACAGACCAAAATACGGATACCACCAAAGTCCATGTTGGTGAACCAGTGCATTTTATTGGAGTTACTTACAGGAGCACAGAGTCCACCCCAGCACTCGTGGCAGCTCACAAAAGCTGGGAAAGCCAGAGCACACTGCACAGCCTGCAGGTAGCTCAGCAGGTGGAGAGTATCCTTTCCAAGTGACTCTTGTCTAAACCTGTTTCAGACAGCTTGGCTGGTTCCTGCTTCTTCCAGGTGGCTGGTCTGCCCTCTCAGACCTCTGCAGTTTTCCTCCTCTCAGATGTGTCTTTGGTGCTTGACTCTGCTCTTCTGAGAGGGACTCTCAGTTTTTATTATTCTAGCAGGGAAAGACTTAGTGAATCTGCTTGGTTTTGCCGACTTCCTGGAGCTGTTTTGAGTTGTTTACCTTCCTGTCTAAAGAGCTTCTTGCAGGATGGAATGTTATAATCTTGGAGGAATTGTTAGATAACAAATGCTGATGATCAAACCCAGGACCTTGAACAAACTCCGAAGTACTCTACCAGCGATATATCCCTACCCTTTCTCTTGAGTTTTTTAAAATGGTACTAGCCCTACCATTCTTTCCTACGTAGGTTATGGTTTTTGGTTTGTCCTGGCTAGTGGCTGGAAGAGGGCAGTTTTAAGACATTCTATTTGGCTACAAACCATGGAAACAATGTAACAATTATGATAACAACCAATTTGTCTGTACCAGTTTTATACACAGGTACTGGGTAAATGCCATCTGGTTATGTTTGTGGACCCAGTACACATGCTGTGAGACCAGATAGGCTGGGGTGATCTTTATTTTCCTTCAACAAAAGTTCGGATGACACTTCTCATCTTGTAGTGTCAGATCAGACCTTATATCTAACAGTCTGTGACACGTTTGAGGGTTCTCTGTGACCATTTTGGCAACATCCTGGAAATAGTGTAGGATTTTATCTTCTAGTTTTTGCCTTCTCCTTTAGTAAATAGTTGATTAAATAGTTCAAAGTTGACTCATTTTCAGAAACTGGATGAGGTGGTATTGTATCTCCAGCTTCTAACCATCACTCATTGATTTTCTTCAATAACATGAGCTATACTGAAATAGCCTCCAGCAGTGTGGACAGGTGATGACACCCAGTACGAAATGGCAAGATGTCCCTGTTGCCACAGAAGACTGACTTTAAATAACTGAGTGTACTGGGTTGGATTAAGTGTGAAAGGCTAGAAAATTCATGAGGTAATCATGTCTCAAGAGTCCACAGGGCTATACCAGAGGGAATTGTGGGTATGAAGTATACAAGCCTCAGTAATGATTTCTCACCTCGTGTTTTGGGCCTTTATGAGAGACTGCTGTATGTGAGATTGCATTGGGAAGCAGTGTTCCAAAGGTTTGTGGTCAGATGTGATCTAAGCAGTAAGCCAAGCGGATGAAGTGACAGTACCAGTGACAGGTTCAGAGAATCAAGGCTGGGAGGATGGAGAATTAGGAAAATAATGGAGCATGGCTTTCTGAGGCAAAGAGTAAGTGGACAACAACAGCAGATAATCACTTGGCTCATATTTTGTCACTGAATTCTTTATCTTACTGTTTTTGGTGGTGCTGGGTTCAACCCCAGAGCCTCGCACACCCTGGGCAGTGTCTTCTACTGAGCCATACCCCTAGTCCCACTGAACCCCTTTGCTTGCCTGGCCAGCTGGCTCATCCACTCTGCAACTGCCACAGATGAGCTGACATTCCCAATTTCCTGTACTTTCAAGAGGGTCTAATGTTAGATGCCATACATTCTTTTTTCTTACGTCAGTGAACTACCAGTCAAGTTTTCTAATTCCTGAGTGGACTCTGAAAGACCCAGTTAACTCAGAAAGCAGCCTTTTCTAATTTGTGAGTGTATATTTGATTAAGCATTAATCAGTCAGTTAATAGTAAACATTCTTTAATCTTTTCTTATGTATGTTGTATGTATGCATGTTTATTTTAAAATGCCATCTAAAATTGTGAAGCTTTATAATGAAAAACTGGTGGCCCTCTAGCTGTCCCTTGTGGTTCATATTTGAGAGTAAATACTCTTTGGCAGCTCTTCAGTTTTTTAAACCTTTTGTTTATAAATAAAGTACTTCTATTACTGACTTTTGTGTTTTCTTTTTAAATGTTAGATTTTCCTATTTGTTTCTGACAGATAAGCATTATTTTTTTAAAGATTTGTTTTATATTTTATGTGTGTGAATGTTTTGCGTCTGTGTATCATGTGCATGTAGTGCCTTTGGGGGTCAGAAGAGGGTGTCAGATCCTCTGGAGTTATGAATGGTTGTGAGCCACCACATGGGTGCTGTGAACATAGGTCTTCTGCAAGAACAGCAAGTGCTTTTAACTGTTGAGCCAACTCTAGCCCTCAGATAAGCATTTTAAGATGTGTTTTACTTTTATAATTTCTAATTTATACTTTCTATCTTGATCATATCACTCCTTAGCCCCTCTCACATTTCCTTTGGATGCCCCAATATATTCCCCACCTACTTCCTCCTCCCCCATCATCATCTCCTCCCCTGTTCCCCCTCCCCTGAATAACCCGCTGATTCTAAGTAGTGCTGTCTGTCTGAGTGTGGTCAAGCTACCAGTTGTATACCCCTGAAAAAACGGACTCCCTTTTTCTCAGCATGAATTTTTCTTTTTACCAATATCTTAACTCCTGACCCTTTCTTGAGCCAGCCCTCCAGTTTTCTGTCCCTTGCCTTTGCTCTCAGATCATCATTCTGGAACTGCAGTTGTGTTGTCCTGGGAATTCTGACCACCGCTCTCTGTCGTGGAGTTCCCATTTCCTGGGTCTCCTGCTGTCTTAAGCACAGTTGTCCAGGAACTTCCTGGGAAAGGTTGCCTGGCATTCAGCTTTTTAATAATTCACATATTTGGAAATATCTTCTGTTTTGGTTGAGTGATAGTTTGGAACTGACCTGTCAGAATTTGGAAGGCATTGGTCAATGTCTTCTAGCTTTTGATGGTGTGGACAAGTCTGGAGTTGTGATTTGTGGATTATTCCTATGTTGTTTAGTCACTGGAAGTGTTTCAGATGAAATTACTATGGAAAAGAATTTAAAATAATAGGGACTTACACTAATCTTTTTCTCGTGTGAAGGTCCAACTAATTAAGTCCAGGGCAGGTGGCACATAGCTGGGAATTTTCTGTCTTGTTCTAAGTATGGTTTTGACTGTATTGTCTGGTATGAGACCTAGCAAATTTTGGGAATTGGGCTAGAGGAAGCAAAAAGGTACAAGGACAACACTATGGTTTTGTTTTGTTTTTTTTGAGATAGGGTTTCTTTGAAACATCTCTAGTTGTCCTATAACTAGCTCCGTAGACCAGGCTGGCTTTGAACTTCCAGAGATCCACCTGTCTATGTCTCCTGAATACTGGGATTAAAGGTGTGCACTACCTCCACCCAGATCACAACACTGTTTATTCTAGGAGATTCCAGGAAGTTGTCACATGACACTTGTGCTTGATCCCTCGACTAGAACAGCCACCTGGCCATACTTGCTAAAGCAGAGCTGGGAAGTGAACCTTTGAGTTTTGGTGGCACATGATCAGCTGAAAATGCTACAGCAATGAGCATCTTCCCTTGTCAATAATGTTGTAAGACAGCTCTGCTCACCTTTAGGCTTACAAATCTGTATTGGTTTTGTTGCTATGTAACATCATTATTAGAATTTAGTGGAAATCTATGCAGGACCTAGCTGTTCTCTGTTCAGGGTAACACGAGACTGAACTCAGTGTGTTAGCTGGAGTGTTCTCTCCTGGGATTGGAGCCACTTGGAGGCTCATTTGGGTTATTGGCAGAGCTCACTGAAGTCATGAGCCTGAGTCCCCTGTTTGTCAGGAATTGTTTAAAGTTTATATAGACCACCCTCAGGTTTAGCTCCATGGAGATATCTTTCCCAGGAAGTATCCAACTCCGTCCTCCAACCTATTTGGAATCTTATACTGTATCCTTGATTGGCCTGGAATTTATTATGTAGCTCAGGATGGCCTTGAATGGCAATCCTTCTGCTTCACCCTCATGAGTGCTGGAATTATACCATGCCAGGCTTTCCAGATGCACTCAGAGGACTAACTTAATAGGTTCTGTTCACACGGCACAGTCTCCCTTTTTACTAAAGTCAGTTGTGCTGGGTCTCGTGACCCAATTACAGAAGTAAAATCAATTATGTGTCCAGTTCTAACTTGAGTAGAACTAGACTGCTGATTGTCATTATAGAATGAACTTTGTTGAATTTATGCAATATACAAGGCTACACTTTGTATCTGTGTAATATGTTTTCTTACAAATATGTAACACATTTATTAACCTTTGACCCAGGTACATTATCTCTAAACAGCTCTGGTAGTACTTCATACCTCACAGAGTTTTGTGATTGTTTAAATTAGGTAATGAAGGCAATGGACATGAATTATAGAAATGAATATAAAGCTCATTGTTCTTCTAGTTCTAAATCTGTTAATGGATTTTCATTTTTGGTAGTAGATAAATTCATAAAAATACATTCCATAATGAAAGAATAAAATCCATTGTGAAGCTCTAGAATTTAAATGCCTATTCTAATTGTATAGAAATTAATTGGATTATACAGTCTTTGGGTCTGGTTAATGTTCATGTGTGATTTTTTTTTAAATTTCAACCTTTTTTATAATAAAGTTAAAAAATCAATTGTATAGAAATTAATTGGATTATACAGTCTTTGGGTCTGGTTAATGTTCATGTGTGATTTTTTTTAAATTTCAACCTTTTTTATAATAAAGTTAAAAAATCAATATGGTAATATTCTAGTAGCATTATTTATAACAGACAAAAATCCCAAAAGCCTAATTGTTCATTAGTTTCTAATGGAGAGGCAAGGTATGGTACCCAGACAACGGAGAAGTCATTCAGAAATAGAAGAATGTGGTACTGGTACATGCCTGAACAGAAGAGCCTCCATCCTGTGATTGAAAGAAACCACACACATATGGCCGCACATTGTATAATTCCTTCTTTGAAATGTTCAGGAGGCAAATCCATAGAGACCTAATGTAGATGAGTGGTTATCAGGGGACATGGGAAAAGGACCAGAATGGGGAGCGGTTATCTGTGGTTATGGGGGTTCTTGAGGGTGATGAAATGTTCTGATATTCAGTAGTATATATTACAGCACAATTCTGTGAGTATACTAAAAGCCAAAGATGTGCAAATTACTTCTTAGTAAATTGATCAGAAAGCAATGTGGGTATGGGTATTTTCCTCTTTTTCACCTGAGATGAATTGTGTGATGATGACAACAATATCGTAGTTCCATAAGGAGTGATTGATAGTGGATTGCAGAGTAGGGCAGTTGGGGGCATGACTGTGTTAACTTTTCTATCATCTTTGTTGTGTAGTTCCCTCCTTTAGTGGGGCACTCACCAAAAAGGAGACAGAAAACATAGACTTTAGTCTTCTGACTTATTAACAAGTTGGTCAAAGTACTTTCTTAACCAGCAATATGTGAAAGAAAGTATCTTTATTTATGAATAAATATTCAAATGTGGCTGCTGTTCAGGTATAGGGAGCAAAATGGACCACATGATACCCTCCACTGAGGGGAAGCTGACACTAACTATGGGAAGCTAGAGGGCTGAGGAAAGTAAGTAGGTAGAGTAGAGGGATGGCAGTTCAGAGGCACTAAACACTACATAGTCAGCACCGAGCCTGCCTTGAGCAGAAGTTTGTGTCAGCTCTGAGTTTGAAAAATTGCTCCCTATGGCTTCCTTGGCACTTTTCTCATCTGGTTCTCAGGTCTATCATTAAACTGATTCTCTGGGGGTCACTGTGGTTTGCTAGCTTGCAGGGCATCTGTTTCCCTGTTTAGTCTGACAACTGATCACTTCTTCGGTGGAGTAGGCATACTCTCCCTGGCTGGTTCTCTGCCTGCTTGATGGTTCTTTCCTTAGCGCATTTCTCCAAAGCTTTTTCTTAGCCTTCCCCTTTCTCTGGAATGTTCCACCTCAATGTTCTGGCTTCATTTGACTTTCCTAGAGGATTATTTTGGAATCTGTTACTTCTCCCCATGCTTCTCTTAAGGTGTCTAGGTCCTCTCATCAGCTGCCTGTCATGCTGTCTTCACTGCTTCGGGTCTCTGATGTCTCGTGTGTCTAAAATGGGACTCCTTGTCCTCCACACTGGATCCTTGTGCAGTGTTTGCATGCATTAGCACTCACAATACTCACTGTGGACACTTCTTGCCGTCTGCACTAAGAATCATGAACATACCCATTGCTTTTTACCTAGTCTCCATCCCTTAGTCATTTTCTTGGCTTTTTAAAAATCCCACGTCTACTGGGGTTGTCCCAGTTAATATCATGTTCTCAGATCCAGTTTTGTCAGACTTCTTTTTGTCAAAGTTTTGCAGTGCTTCCCCCACTCCCTGATGCTGGAGTGAACTCAAGGTCCATCCCCTACATGGTAGGTTTCAATTCTGCCTTTAGTATCTAGGAATGTTGTCTCTCTAGGGCCTGTTACATGTTAAATACATAACTAAAGTCAATAAGTAATAAATAGAATTTGGGGAGTTTGTGAAAGGGTTAGAAGATGACAGCAAAGTCTGCTAATTAAAGTTCTTTCTCTGTGAGGGAAATGAAGTAGAGTGGATCTTTCTTCCAGCACCAGGGACAGCTCAGGACTGAAGGAAGAGTTCCAGGTGGAGGGGATGAGGAAGTGACTGAGAACTGTCTTGTAACTGCAGTGTTACAGAAGGCAAGGTGGCCTTGAATTGGTCAGAACGAAACACAGTTGGGCTTGCAGAACAGTTTTCAAGTGCAATGCCCCTGAAAACAAAAGCCAATCTCTCCACTGAGATATTAGCATAATCCCTGACTTGGCCTTTTGGGATTCTCATTGATATCAGTGGGGCCAACCAGTCCCTTGGGTTGTCCTCTACTGTTCTAATTTTGACTCTGACTAACATGTCTGTTCTGACACTAGCTCTTTTTTTCTGAGAACTTGTCTTCCATACCTGGAGATGGCTAAGTAGATCTGGAGCCCCTCATTTAGGAAGTCAGGGTGTGGGGAGGCTCAGAAGTTCTCTTCAGATTGTTCAAATGCTATGTCACCCATTTTATTATTTTAAAAATTATCTATTTTGGTCTTTGAGACAAGATGTCAGTATGTATCCCAGGCTGGCCTTGAACTCAGGATCCTTTTTTTCTTCAGCCTCCTAAATGTTGGGTTTATAGGTATGAGCTGCTATACCCTGCTCTTTGCATTTTAAAATTGGATTGTCTTGTTGTTAGTTGTAAAGCTCTTTGTATATTCTGTATACAAGTCTCTTATCAAATCCATGATTTATAAATAATTTTGTTTTGTTTTCTTGAGACAGGGTTTTCTGTGTAGTTCCGACTGTCCTGGAACTTGCTTTATAGTCCAGACTGGCCTTGAACTCAGAGACCCACATGCCTCTGCCTCTGGAATACTGGGATAAAAAGTGTGTGCCACCACCCATGCAATTTTGTTAATAATTTTTATTACTCTTTGGGTTAATTTTCTCACATGAAATATTTTCATGAAATGTTACCTCTAAAATGACACAAAATACCGAAGTGACTTTTTAAAAATCCCTTTATTAAAATACTAGTGTTTTAATTAAAAAACTGTTTCTCTTGACCTTATCTACTGGTAAAAAAAAAAGCAAGGCAAGAAGATTGTTTGAGGCTAGCTTGGTCTACATGGGAAGGCCCAAGCTTCTTTGGAGGAACACCAACTAGAAAGACATAGGCTAAAATGTTTGAAGTTATCATGTAGTGACTAAGATAGTAGATATACTTTGTTCATTATATTTTATATACTTAAGTATTTAAGTATAAATACTTAAAAATATAGTATTTGTATAGTATTCCTTTGTGGCCTAAAGGAAAGATGAAAAGTATAGGATAGACAGAATCTCATTCCATGTGTTTCAGGGGCCATCAGTTAGACATTAGAATAGAACTTAGTGTGGATCTAAAAGTGAAGTGTTGTCACCCTGCCTGGGTGCTGTGTATCTTAGGGCATGCACCACAGTTCTGTTGTCTGGGCTCTCCTTCATGTCTGTTGTCTTAGGTTGTGTGGCAGACCCAGTGATACTAGACTTACATATTAGTACATACTGAAGTTCCAAAAGTTAACCACAGAGTAAAAATTAATAATGCACTCTATCTTAGTTAGGGTTTCCATTGCTGAGATGAGACACCATGACCATAGCAACTTTTATAAAGAAAAGCATTTAGTTGAGGTGGCAGCTTAGAGTTCAGAGGTTCAGTCCATTTTCATCATGGCAGGGAGCATGGCAGTGTGCAGGCTGATGTGGTGCTGGAGGGTAGCAGAGAGTCCTACAGATGGCAGGGAACAGGAGGTTGACTGAAATACTGGGTGGTATCCTGAGCATAGGAAGCCTCAAAGTCTGTCCCCTCAGTCATGCACTTCCTCCAACAAGACTATACCCACTCCAACAAAGCCACATCTCCTAATAGTGCCACTCCCTCTGAGTTTATGAGGGCCATTTACTTCAAACTACCACACTCTCTTTGTTGAATATTGACTTCAGGAAATTGTTACAGTATAAACTGTTCTTTAAATGTGATATGTCTTATCAGTTGGAGTTTTCCTTCCAGTACTTTCTGTAGGGCTGGATTTGTGGATATATATTTTTAAATCTGGTTTTGTCATGGAATATCTTGTTTTCTCCATCTATAGTGATTGAAAGCTTTGCTGATTATATATAGTAGTCTGGGCTGGCATCCGTGGTCTCTCAGTGTTTGTAGGACATCTATCCAGGACCTTCTGGCTTTCAGAGTTTCCATTGAGCAGTCAGATGTAATTCTGATAGGTCTGCCTTTATATGTTACTTAGCCTTTTTCCTTTGCTGCTCTTAATCATTATTTATTCTGTATATTTGGTGTTTTGATTATTATGTAGCAAGGAGACTTCTTTTTGTGGTTTAGTCTATTTGATGTCTGTAAGCTTCTTGTACTTTCATAGACATGTCTATTATTTTGTTGAATATGTTTTCTGCACCTTTGATCTGGGTTTCTTCCCCTTCTTCTATACCTATTATTCTTAGGTTTGGTCTTTTCACGGTATCCCATATTTCCTGGATATTTTGTGTTAGGGATTTGTTGGACTTAGGATTTTCTTTGGTTGATAGGTCTATTTCCTCTAGTGTGTCTTCAGCACCTGAGATTCTCTCTTCCATCTCTTGTATTCTGTTGGATATGCTTGCATCTGTAGTTCATGATCGTTTACCCAGCTTTTCTATTTCCAGAATTCCCTCAGATTGTGTTTTCTTTATTGTCTCTATTTCAGCTTTGAAGTTTTGAACTGTTTCTTCCACCTGTTTGATTATTTTTTCTTGGCTTTCCTTGCTTTCTTTAAGAGATTTGTTTTATTTCTTGCATTTTTTGGTTTGTCTTTTTCTCCATCTCTTGTATTTTTTGTTTGCTTTTTCTTCCATTTCTTTAAGGGATGTTCTCATTTCCTCGTTGAGGGCCTCTATCATCTTCCTAAAGTTGTATTTAAGGTTGCTCTCTTCTGCTTCATCTGCGTTGGGATGTTCAGGTCTTGCTGGTGTGGTGTCCCTAGACTCTGGTGGTGTCATATTGGTCCTTCTGTTGTTGAGTGTGTTCTTATGCTGTCGTCTTCCCATTCCCTCTTCCAGTGGGTGCAGGTGGGGTCTCTCCCTCTCCTGGTGGGTACAGGTCCAAGGCTCCCTCCTGGTGGGTGCAGGCAGGTCCAAGACTCCAATGGCAGCAGATGCTGATGGTTTGGTCTGTAGGTTTTGAAAATTTAAGTGTTCAAGAAATTCTTATTCTTATCAGGCCTTATTAAAATGAGTGAATATACCGAATTCTCTATAAATTGTGGTTTTGATTGCTTACATATTTAGCGTAATCATGAATTGTTTTCATAAAATAACAGGATAATTTACTTATTTATTTTTATGTTATGTGTATGAATGTTTTACCAGCCTGAATATGTATAGTGTGTTTATATCTCTTGGGTCCCTGGAGCTGGGGTTACAGATGGTTGTAAGCTACCATGTGGGTGCTGGGGAGTGAACCCAGTCCTCGGCACAAGCAACAAGTGCTCTTAACTGCTGAGCCATCACGTTAGCCCCCAGGTAATGTACTTTTAAAAAGCAAATACAGAAATTGTATATATAATATATATATATATATAATATATAGTATAAAAGCTTTTTAGAGGCTGAACCTGGAGAGACCACAAGCTGGGATTAAAGGTGTGTGCCCCCAATGCCCAGCCCGGCCTGAAGATTCTTATATAATATTTTTTCTATTAGAAATTTACCAGCCTGAATATGTATAGTGTGTTTATATCTCTTGGGTCCATATATATATATATATATATATATTATATATATAATATATATAGTAAAGCAACAGCTTAATATCAGCTAAGATAATGTGTCTTTTTTTTTAGGAGCTGGTAATGCTTCTTTTAGAATACAATGCTGACACTACGGTTGTAAATGGGAGTGGACAGACAGCAAAGGAAGCCACCCATGACAAAGAAATCCGAAACATGCTTGAAGGTAAACATGGATCCTAACACAGTGTTTGGTTTTATTATTGCTAAGGCCACTGATGAGTAAACACGGCTCTGCAGCAGTGAGGATGACAGCAAATCTCTCGGTATTGCTTATGTCATTTCAAAGTCATTGTTTAGATGCATCTTTGTGTTTCCTCACTCTGTTAGTTACTATTGTTGTGGCAGAATAGCTGACAGAGGCAGCATCATGAAGGAAGGATTTAAACTGCCTCACACTTTGAAGGGGGTACAATCCATTATGGCAGGAAGGCATTACAGGTGGCTCCATGGTAGTAGGAGCATATGAGTGGAACTTTAGAGGAACAGGAAGCAGAGAAAAGGCCAGGGATGCGCAATTCAGGGCCCATTCTTCAACTATCCACTTTATTCTTCTAGGTCTCTCCTCAAAGTTTCCATGACTTCCCAGAACACAGCCACCAGCTGGGGACCAAATGTTCACTTACCTGAGACCTGGGGGAACATTTCACATCCAAGCTGTAGCATTCTCTTCATTACTATTAAAATTTTCACTTACAGAAGAACATAGCAAGTTAAAAAATGTTTTCAAGTGCACAACAAAATGAAAAGTAGAAAATACAGACATGAGAAGATGTGGCTTTAGATAAACTGTTGCAGTGTGATAGTGAGAGTATAGAAAAGAAGGGCAGAGAAACTATCACTGTAGTTGTTATACGCCATTTATTAGCACAGAGGATATTTCTGTCTGACTTCATCTAAGGACCTCACTGTAGTGTAATACCAACACTCATTTCTTGATAGATTGCTTTAGTTGCCATGGGCATCAGAGATAAAATTGCTCTTAAGAGGGTGTATGAGCCTTAATAGTGTAGAGAAATTTCTCCACTACAGTTTAAAAGAAAATCACACTCATGCTTGTACTAGAAAAGCCTTAGGTAATAGGATTAGTCTTTGAATGGTTCAGGTTTTGCTGTAAGGTAATTTCTACTTTGCAAGTAAGGTCTCAGAATTACAGCTGCACTAGCACACATACCTCTGTCTCTCTTGCAATTCAGAGTAGGGTGATACAACTTTGTATTTAGGGGTATTAACTTTGTGACTTTAGTTATTAGTTTTTTTTATTCTTGTTAAACCACAGTAATGCTTTCAACAATTTTCCATTTGGCTTAAAGGATTGAGCTCTTATTGCTTATTCTGTAATTACAAAATAATGAATGTTTGTTAGGCATCTGTATTACAGAGTTATTATTAATATACACTGCACATTCTCTTTCTTTGCATCAGTCTCTGCACTGGCCACATCCAGCTACCTCTACCTCTTCTTGGAGGCTGACATTTTGTCACATCTTTAGATAGTGTCTTCACTTGTAAGGAACTCTCTGGTTTACATAGCCAAACCTACACTTCACTTCTGTCAGCCACTGTAGCATTGGATGTGAGGACTCATGGATCATATTGGTCTTTGCCCTTTAATACCTTGTGGTCTAACTGAAAGGTGAGGTAACTGTTTTTGATCCTGTCCTGCCATACTGTTGTCTCATGGAAACCTTCGACGAGATTTTCCTGATAGTCTGTTGGCTTAGTCTGACAGGTGGATGTTTAATAAGGGAATTGTAAAGACCTGCTCTAAGGATCTTTCAAAACTGAAGCTGTGCAAAGGCAAGGGCTTCATTGACTTTACAAGTAATGACATTTGTCAGCTCTTGTAGTTTTAGCCTGGGAAATATAAAATAGAAATCAGAGAATAAATTGAGTGATTCTGTTCTGATGAGATCACCTTACCCAGATAGAATGCCATTTGTGGACAGCAGTAAGTCATCACTTGCAGACTCCAGGAAGTACTGGGGACAACTCACCATGATAATAGATTACAGGATAACACAGGAGACAGGAAATAAGGGTAGCCATAAGAAAACCACACCTGAATATCTGAAGTGATAATTTTAGATAGAGATGGTCTTATTTGTATAGAACTACAGCCAGTTAATGGACCAGATGTTGAGTACCACAGAGTTTATTTTTTGTGCCCACTATGTTGTACACAAGGGTGTGAGTTGCCTTGAAAGGTGAGATGTAGTGAGTTTTTCATGACAAGGGTATTCTGGAAGAGGATAGACAGCCACCTGTCAGGTACTAGTGAGGAATAACTTCTCTCTCCATCTCCCTCCCCCCTTCTCTGTCTCTCTGATTCTTAGCCTAGGTAAAGTTTTAAGAACAATTAAATGAATATTTGTATGTTTTTTGCTTTTCACTTAGATTACACATACAAACACCTTGCCTGTATCTAACCTACTTTATCTTTTAAAATATTATTTAATGCTACTAAATTGATTTTTTTGGTTGAACCACTTGAAAGAAATTTGCATTCTTAATGACATTATTACCTCCAAACCTGTCAATATGTCTCAAAAACAGAGTCTTCTTACATAATCACAGTGAAACCTCCACAATATCTTTGGGATTTTGTTGCAGGATCTTAAAATCCTGGGCCTATGGATTTTAAATCCATTCAAAAATATGTGTGTGTGTGTGTGTGTGTGTGTGTGTGTGTGTGTAAAACTTACAGGTGGCCTCCTATATATCTTTAAACCATGCATAAATTATTTTATGATGAGCTGTTATTCATTCAATTCCATCTTCAGATACATGATTTTAAAAACTTCCCTCCCATGGGAAACATTCAGAAAAATGGGCATCATTAATGTGAAGCTCAGCGTTCCCACAAACTGAAACATCTATCTGAACAGCACATGAAAAGGACAGTTAGGGGCCCAAAACAGGAGCATTTGCTTCTCATTGGCTGAGTCAGCAGTCTTCTTCATTCACGGTGACTAAACACAGGACAGGAAATGCCCAGTAACATTTCTGAATTCTTGTCTGTCTCCCCTCATTTGTGAGTCTAGCAATTTTGGAAATAAACATTAGTTTATTCCATTTTTTTTCATTTTTAAGTCTAGATTATGGCTGTGTGCCCCTGATTGTTGTTAGCCAGACACTGTTATAATCACTTGGGATAATCAACGGTGTGAATGAGATCCTGCTTCCAGAATGAGGACAGAATAAGTCACAGCCTAGGGTAATGCTAAATGTGATAGCAGTATGCACAGGGCTGGAGAATGAACAGAGCAATTCCAACAACAGAAGAAGCCACTGAAGAGAGAGAGGGAGAGAGAGGGAGAGAGAGAGAGAGAGAGGAGAGAGAGAGAGAGAGGAGAGAGAGAGGGGGGAATAAAAATATAAACATAGAAATGATATAAAGTAACTGTAGTCAGTTCTTATTTTAACCATCTCTGTATGCATTGTATGTGTTAAATATGTTTCGAGTAACAGCACACAGTAGTGACTGGCTTTTAACAAATGTTCCTTTCCCCAGTTACCTGGATCCTCATTGGCTGCTTTGCCTAGGGGAAGAGAAGCCTAGAAAGTCTTCTTTACCCAGGAGGACTGTTAGGGAATGACTCTTCTGGCCTTTGTGCATACATGTTAAGCAGGATCACTAAGTTTTTGCATGAACTTGCTTCTTTATTGTTATTTTGAAACAAGGTCTCATATAGTCTAAGCTGGCCTTAAACTTGCTGTATAGTAGAGGGTAACTTTGAACTTCTGATCTTTTTGCCTCTGTGTCCCATGTGTTGGGGCTACGAGTATACCACAATACTTGGCTAAAAGTAACACTTACAGGACCTTGTTTTATAATACTAAGGACTTTGTACATGGTAGGCAAGTGCTTTACTAATGAGCTAAACTTCAGCCTGAAGCAGCCGCAGCTGCCACCACCTTCTCCTTTCTAAGGAAAACAAGTCTAGGCAAATGAGAGCTTATTGATACAATCCACTCTTTCATCACATTGCCAGCTGCTCTTCTGCATATAGGATGTCAGACCTAACATCAGAGACATCAGTCTCAAAAGTCCCAGCCCTCCACTTTGTGGCCTTCCTTACCTCTCCATAACTGCTTTCTTATCTCTCTCATTTTTCAAGACAAGTTTTCCTCTGGGTAGCCTTGGCTGTCCTGGAACTTACTCTGTAGAACAGGCTGTCCTCAGATTTGCAAAGATCTGTCTATCTCTGCCTCCCAAGTGCTGGGATTAAAGGCTGCTCCGCCATCACCTAGCTTCTGCTTTGTAATTTATAAAATAATACCTATCTTAGTGGTTACAGAGGAGTACATGACATCTGGTATTATAGTATCTGTTAAATAGAAACACAGTTTACAGTTTTTTTTAAAGAAGTATGTAAGTAATTTGGAATCTTGAAAAATAAACATATTTATTTGATTTGTACATCTTACTACCAATTGCTATTTCTTATTACTGCTTTCCCTTTTATAACATTCTAGAAATTACAAACACCATTTAGGTTCTTTCCCAGACATGTAGTTCTGGGAAAGTTCATAATTGTTCATAATTGTTCATGTTGTTAGGAGTAAATCCATAACATCTTTGAATTGAAATTTTAATTTTACCCAAAAATGAAGGAAATGGAGCTCACTGGAAATGAAAAGCAGAACTCCCAAACTTAACTGTATTTGAATTTCAGTTCAAAACATTTGTATTTTTCCACACTGTGATCAACTTATTCTTTATGCATCTTTGTTAAGTGTTTTTATTGATGGATTTGTGTGTGTATCTGTGTAAATGTATTTCATATGTGTATGGTGGATACCTGCAGAAGCTGGAGGAGGGTGTCAGATCCCTTGGAGCTGGAGTTATAGGTGGTTAATGTGGGTGCTCGGACCTGTAGTCAGAGTTTACTTTGTACCGTCTTGCTCCAAATAATGACACTAAGACTTCTTATTAATTATGAACCTCTCTGCCCCAAAGAAACATGCAGATGCTATATATATTAGTTATGAATACTGTTGGCCATAGGCTATGGTTACTTATTAGCTAGCTCTGACTTAATTATTAACTCATTTCTATAAATCTAAGTATTTCCACATGGTCTTCTCTTACTGGAGGAAAGTTCCAGGCCTTTTACTTCATTGATGTCTACATTGCAAAGAGAGAAGAGAGCTATTTCCTGCTTGTCCCTGCTTATTTTGCCCTGCTATGTCACTTCCTGGGATCTCAAAAATGGCTCCTCTCTGCCTGCACTTCCCTGAGTCCTCCTTGTTTCCCTATTGGCCAACATTGTTTTATTCATCTACCAATAAGACAAACATATACACAGAAAGACATTCCCCATCAATGAACGCTCAGCCTATAGCTCAGGCTTGTTCCTAGCTAGTTCTTATAACTTAAGTTAACCCATGTCTATTAATCTGCGTCCTGACAGGTGGCTCATGGCTATTAACTGCTCTTCCTGCATGTCCTGCTTCTTCACAGGCTCACTGGCGACCCTTATGAGCCTTATATCCTCCTCTTCCTTTATCTCCCTGGAAATCCCTTGAATACACCCTGCCTAAATATTGGCCATTCAGCTTTTTATTACACCAGTCACAGCAATACACCTTCACACAGTGTACAAATATCTCATAACACGAACCTAACTCAGGCCCTCTCAAGAGCAGCCAGTGCTCTTAACTGCTGAGCCATCCCTCCAGTCCATGCTTATCATGTAATGAACTTGTCTTTATCTTTGTAATGAATTCTCCAATAGGATTGCACCAGCTGTAGATTAAGACCTGTTTTCTTTTTTTCTTGCAGCTGTGGAAAGGACTCAACAAAGAAAGCTTGAAGAATTGCTGTTAGGAGCAGCCCGGGAAGGGCGAACAGCCGAAGTATCAGCTCTGGTAACAAGAAGCACTTTTTTCACCTATGTTAGTGCCGTTTCCTTAAATGTTAAGTTCATAATTCAGTGACTGTGGGAGGAAACCTCTTACTGCCACACTAGAATAGAAGTGTCACATACACACTTGCCTGGCTGTACAAACTGATGGATCTCTGAATTTCTGACTTATCTCCTCTTCCCCAATCAAAAACCTGATGAGTAAGAATCCAGTTTCTTGTAGCAAATAGTTAAGGTAAAGAAAATTTTAAAAATTATTTTCAGATTAAGCCCATTTAAAATAAAAAAAATACAGGTCCTGTCAAGGAGAAGGTTTTTCTCATTTTGATGAACAATAAATTCTGAAAGAGCAGTGTCCTTCTGGAAGAGTAAGATACCTAGAAGGGACAGTGTTGGATCACATGCTCAGAGCAAGCCCAGAGAGCTGACAGCTTTGCCGGCTCTTCTTGTTTTCCTAGGAGACCTACTTTCCTGTTTCCATTTCCTGATGGTCTCATTAAATATGAAACTCTAAATTTGTTCTGAATTCAATACTGAAGCATTGCCATTTACTTTAAAGTTATTCCAGCTCATTTGAAAACACTTTTTTGGTTTCTAAGTATAGTACTGCAACATTTAACATTTTTGTGCAATGAGACTATATAGAGCTTGCTAAAGTAGTGAGGTGGGAACGGCAAATTCAGCAGAACCTTGACATTTATGATTCTAGCATCTCTGGGTTTGACTCTCCTTGGGGACTGTTGTTGGGTACATGATTTATAGTTTTGCTGTCACAAGTGTGAAATGCAAGGCTGTCGACAGCAAGCATGTTAGTGAAATTTTTTTTTCTTTTTTTGGTTTTTTGAGACAGTGTGTACTCCTGGCGGTCCTGGATCTCAGATCTGTAGACTAGACTGGCCTCAAACTCAGAAATCCGCCTACCTCCGCCTCTGTGCTGGGATTAAAAGCATGCACTACCCCTAGAAAAACTTAATGTGAGGGGTAGGTGGATGACGCTGCTGTCACGTGTGGTGCCAGGACACAGACCTCAGATCTCATGGCTTCTGAGGACAAGCATGGCTGATTGAGGAGTAAGCCAAAGGGGCATAGTCTGATAGCCTGTGAGATCTGCTGTCCTGCAGGCTCTGTCTGAGCCTTTCTTTGTTATATAATCACATTGTGTTCCTTTGTTAGCTCAGCAGGCCCAATCCTCCTGATGTGAACTGTTCGGATCAGTTAGGAAACACCCCCCTGCACTGTGCAGCTTACCGGGCCCATAAGCAGTGTGCCTTAAAGCTCCTGAAAAGCGGCGCTGACCCCAACCTGAAGAACAAAAATGGTGAGCATGCTGATGACAGCCGTCCTTGGCCATTTGACTCTATAAAACGAAATCAGTAGTATGTAGAATTATTTTGTTTGGGATCCAGCCTTTGCTAAATTGGATGGTCTCATTTTAAAATAAGGACATTCACAAATATAAAAGAATGACATTTTCTTTTCCTTTAATACTTAGCTAGTAATGCACTCCCTACTTCAAATGAGACCAGAGCTTACGAAGATAATCAGGGAAATGATAGGTACAGTTGTTTGTTGTTGTTGGTAGTGGTTACATTCCATCAGGTTACCTCCAATACTGAATTAGAGAATTCTGAACCACCGTTTTAGGAGAACCCGGGTTTAGATTATCATGAGCCTCTTGTCATGGCATTTTCATCCAGTGATTAATGTATAGTCTTGTTTTATGAGTGCTACCATTTAAGATCACCTGAGGCAATGTGTGTTGCTGATCCATTATCACATCTATCATGGCCAACAACGCCTTAGCCTGAGTGCAGTGTCTCTAACTCTTTAAGGCACATCATAATCTAGCACTTAAGAACACAGCTCAGCTGGGTGGTGGTGGCATACGCCTTTAATCCCAGTACTCGGGAGGCAGAGGCAGGCAGATCTCTGTGAGTTTGAGACCAGCCTGGTCTACAGAGCAAGTTCCAGGATAGCCTTCAAAGCCACAGAGAAATCCTGTCTCGAAAAAAAAAAAAAAAAAAAAAAAAACACAAAAAAACACAGCCTAGCATGCCAGCATGATTTTTTGGGGCCATTTTATATAAGAAAAAAATTACAAGAGAAACACACTAAAACATGACACTGAATAGGCTGCAATAGGGACACTTGACCATTGCCTGGACTGAAAGGAGAAGCCAAGTCTTACCTAGTTCTCCCTACTTCAGTTGTAGACAGGCTGTGAAAGCTGGTGTTGGGTGACTTAGATTTTTCACTATTTTGCAAATGTCTGTGACTGTCCAAAAAGTTGCCTCAAATAATTGGCTTTGGGGTTTATACATCCTTTTTTAGCAGTATGCAGATTTAAAGCTGCTAATGCCATAGCCTTCTTTTGAATGCTTTTTATGCATTTGTGCTTCTCTTCTGGCCATTCAGTGCTGACCTCAACACTGCCGTGCATGCACAGTTGCACATGGCATTGCAAGGTTCCTAGTAAAAGTACTGTTAGCACTAAACTGGAATTTCCTTCTAGGCAAATTAATTTGAAGAGAGATGACATTTTTATTAAATTTTCCCATTAGTGAACAAAGCTGTTTTATTTTGTTTTGAGAACACTTTATTTATTTATTTATTTATTTTGAAATCGCTGGGTGTAAGTTCATGTAGGAAAGGTTAGTTATAAATGTGCTTTATTGAGTTCTTCTTGTGCCTGGCGCTTTAGACATGGAGTCTAGAGATGAAGCTCTGAGATTTCATCTAGTTGGCAGCAGCTCAGAATTTATCTTTGGCCTCAGGGTAAAAGTCTATGAAAGAAATCATATTATCATTCCTCCCTCTGCTGGGAGGAAAGTTTCTCAAAAGTGCCCTGCATATAGGATGAGAATAATAAAATTGGCAGACCATTATCTTCCTAGAAAAACCAAACTGATGACTGGTTTCTCAGTGAACAATAAGAAGGGTTTTTCTCCTCACTGAAGAAGAGGATGACAGCAGCTACAGGTGAACATATCAGCAGTTCTTTAAATCTGCCTCAGGACAAAGTCAAGCCCATGGCCTTTTCCTGGATTAAAAGCAATGGCGTTCTCCTTTCATTCCCTTCCACTCCCCGGATTGTCTTGAAGCCATTCCCAAGAGAGCCAATCCATACTGCTCCAGAGATCCAATCCATACCACTTCAAAGATCCAATCCACACCTCTCCAGAGATCCAATCCATACCACTTCAAAGATCCAATCCACACCTCTCCAGAGATCCAATCCATACCTCTCCAGAGATCCAATCCACACCTCTCCAGAGATCCAATCCATACCGCTCCAGAGAGCCAATCCATACCGCTCCAGAGAGCCAATCCATACCGCTCCAGAGAGCCAGTCCATACCGCTCCAGAGAGCCAATCCATACCGCTCCAGAGAGCCAGTCCATACCGCTCCAGAGAGCCAATCCATACCGCTCCAGAGAGCCAAAACATACCGCTCCAGAGAGCCAGTCCATACCGCTCCAGAGAGCCAATCCATACCGCTCCAGAGAGCCAGTCCATACCGCTCCAGAGAGCCAATCCATACCGCTCCAGAGAGCCAATCCATACCGCTCCAGAGAGCCAATCTATACCGCTCCAGAGCCAATCCATACCGCTCCAGAGCCAATCTATACCGCTCCAGAGAGCCAATCCATACCGCTCCAGAGAGCCAATCCATACCGCTCCAGAGAGCCAGTCCATACCGCTCCAGAGAGCCAATCCATACCGCTCCAGAGAGCCAATCCATACCGCTCCAGAGAGCCAATCCATACCGCTCCAGAGAGCCAATCCATACCGCTCCAGAGAGCCAATCCATACCGCTCCAGAGAGCCAGTCCATACCGCTCCAGAGAGCCAATCCATACCGCTCCAGAGAGCCAGTCCATACCGCTCCAGAGAGCCAATCCATACCGCTCCAGAGAGCCAGTCCATACCGCTCCAGAGAGCCAATCCATACCGCTCCAGAGAGCCAAAACATACCGCTCCAGAGAGCCAGTCCATACCGCTCCAGAGAGCCAATCCATACCGCTCCAGAGAGCCAGTCCATACCGCTCCAGAGAGCCAATCCATACCGCTCCAGAGAGCCAATCCATACCGCTCCAGAGAGCCAATCTATACCGCTCCAGAGCCAATCCATACCGCTCCAGAGCCAATCTATACCGCTCCAGAGAGCCAATCCATACCGCTCCAGAGAGCCAATCCATACCGCTCCAGAGAGCCAGTCCATACCGCTCCAGAGAGCCAATCCATACCGCTCCAGAGAGCCAATCCATACCGCTCCAGAGAGCCAATCCATACCGCTCCTTTGATAAATAGTTCGGTATATTAATAAAAAAATAATAAGCAACTATTTCATAGGCATGCAGTTCTCAGCATATTAAAGACTAATTATGCCCTTTAAAGTAGAATTGTATGGTGTATAGATTGTGTGGCATGTGAATTTCTATGTTGGTAGAGCTGTTAAAAACCTGAAACATGGCCGGGCTTTCCATCTGCGGAGCAGAACGATTCCTAGATTCCTTGCCGCGGTCCTCTTGGACGATCCCGTGGTCTGCAGCAGCCTCAGCCGCCTTCAGCTTCTGTGTGTGCCTCAGCAGCGTTTCCCAGTGTAGCCAGAGGATGGTGGTCGGCGTGTTCGTCGCCTTGTCCTTGGGCTTTGTGGTGAAGAAGCAGCAGGATATGGTTAGATTTCTGGAAGCCAACAAGATAGAGTTCGAGGAAGTGGACATCACCATGTCGGAAGAACAGAGTCAGTAGATGTACAAGAACATTCTCCCTGAGAAGAATCCTGTGCAGGGCAACCCTCTGCTACCTCAGATATTTAACGGCAACCGATACTGTGAAGATTATGACAGTTTTTTTTTTTTTTTTTTTTTTTTTTTTTTAATCAAAGGAGAGCAACACAGTCTTTTCATTCTTAGGCCTGAAGCCTCGGCCAGCATCCACGGCTGAACCTTAGAAGAAAGAGAAGGTGATGGAGTTACAATTTGAAGCATCCCTGGTACTCAACACATACCTGCTTACCTGATGCATTACTGTGACAAAGCCACATGCACAATCAGCCACTTTGCTTGACCTGGAAGAGGTACTTTTTGGCGGACACTGGAATAATGGGGACTGCATGATTGTTCTAAGCTAATCAGGGCTCTGGTGGTGGGTTCTCTTACTTGCTCACCTGAAAATACTCTCACATGCTATAATCTGCTTCGTTAATGATTAGAGGTAATTGTGCAGCACAATCAGGGAGAAAACACTGGCTCTGCCCTAAATCTTACTAGACACCAGTATTACACGAACCTGTTCCTCTTTACGCTGCCTGCATTGCACCCTTGAAACCCGTTTGCCAGGATCATTATGTCTTTGAATCAGAAAGAAGAAAAGCAATGCAGGTTGACAAAGGACACTGAAGGTTCTTATTGCAGAATCACCAATGTTACTACGCTGGTACTTTGTAATAACACCTGTTGGAGAAGTTAGATGCTCTCAACTCCTTTCTGTAATGGAAATCCTCACCGCTATAAATTCTCCAGGCTCCTATGGGTGCTTCCAGAACCACCATTACAATAATGCACTATCACAGCCACGTTACAGGACGGAAAGGATTGCTGCTGGAAAACCTCCTTCTTTATCTCTTGCAAGGGGGAAGTTTCACTGTATGCATAAGACTGATTGAGAGATACTAGGAAGAGTACTACTTCGATAGTTAATAGGAAGTTTGCTCTGTCCATATGCAAAGGCATTTTCAGCTCTGGTAGTTTACTTACACACATGCACATAGATTTTCAAATGCAGCTCCCCTGAGTAACAGCTGCTTGTTCTATTTTGTGATGGGATTATATTTTTGGAGAAAGGAAATGCTTGGATAGATATATTTTGCGAACCGTTTATGAAGTGTAGTAGAAGGCACCAGTGCTGCTGGGGCTGGGCTTAACATTAGAATACTTGCATAGCACACACAAGCCACAGCACTCAATTCCAGTACCACAGACACCAGCACTGCCTGCTAGTGGGATTTCCCGTGTTACTTACCATTGTCTCTTTATTCCCCTTGTTCATATTCAAACCAACTCACAGTCTCAGACTTCTCAGAATAACACAGGCATGCATTCTCACATGTATATTAGTACAAGTGAGATTTCCAAGCAGCATAGACAAGATAGGAGCTGTCTGGACAGTAGTCCCGAGTCATTCTTAAGCAAAATCCCTGCTCCCTTTGGGTGGACTCTGGTGAGCACTGAACAGTTCTCAAACAAGACTAGCCTTGAATGGGATAAACTTGGGGCTAAGTGAAATCTCCACCTATCAGCATGATATGACTTGGGACCTTTCACTCTGACTCTGAGAAGGAAATGTTTGAGAAATGGAAAGAGCAAACTAGTGGCCCCTCTGCCACCCACTCACAAGCTTTGATAAATGTTGACTATTCTGTGGCATTTTTGTTTTGAATGCTGAAGTTGAGAGCTCAGCCTGAGATTTGCAGTCCTATTTTAGCCAGAAAAAAGGATAGCTTTCTTCATGAATGGGCCAGATGGTTGATGTACACTTTTCTCTGCAGGGAAAGCTTGTCAAGTCATGGATATTATTGGCTAGTTAGTATTAAACAAGATCCAGGTCAAATTTCATTTGATAAATCCCAGGGACTTCCAAGCAGTTTTTTCCTTTTCCTTCTAATTGGATATTGTGCTTGAGTTTGTGAGTCTTCTAACAAGACACATTTCTACTTAAATAGATTGATTTAAAGAATTATCTCATGAAGTCAGCCTAGCTTACATTGGTTAGGTCTATTGCCAATGATTGCCAAGAACCAGTTTGCAAGTCTTAGCATGTTTCCGATTGTAGGAGCAACATCATATTTGTGAGACAGAGAAAGCTACCAAGATTTGTCATATAACTTTTTTTTTTGGTGGGGGGGGGGTTGAGACAGGGTTTCTCTGTGTAGCTTTGGAGCCTATCCTGGCACTCGATCTGGAGAGTCATATAACTTTTTGATTGGCCATACTATACCTACCATGACCATATTAAACACACTGAATAGATGGTGTGCTTAGAATTACTATCACAGTTGTGTATCATTTTCTTACCATGATTCTTTTGCAGGAACATGGGAGAGTCAGCAAAGAAAACATGAGATTAGTGATAGAAGCCCAGGATATGGAGTTGACCATAGTTCCTAGGCAGTGGTGTGTGTAGAGAATACTGGGTCTCTACTTAAATGCCTCCCAGTCTGACAAATTATTTTTCTCCTTCTGACTTTCTTTCACTCTTTCTGTTGGTTGTTGCTCCCGACACAGTCTTACTATATAGACCTGGAACCTATTCCTTCTGCCTCTCAAGTGCTAAGATTACATGTTTGGCTGAATATGTTCTTCTTGTTCCGTTTAATTGGCTGCCTCTAGATTTGGTCACCACCATCTTCAAAGCTAAGCCAAGAAGTGGAGGCATGGCTGTAATGCCAGGAGCTTTCAAGGCAGAGTGTTGACTTCCTTGTGGGACAATGGAATTTGTTCTGCTGAGAACTAAATGGTGCCATTTTAACCGTAGGTGAATGTGTAACACCATACTGTTAGATGTCTACAGACCAGAAGAACATTTAGTTCAGGAATTACTTCGACAAAACCTGGGTAATCCTGGGGGTTTAGTAAAATCTGAGAGGAGAAAAAGAAGACACATGGCCCTTAGATGCTAATATATTTTTTTTCTGTTTTATAAAGTTAACCCAACATTTACATTTTTATATTGTATGAATTTAACCATCTAAATATTTTCCTTTTGTTATTGAAAGGTACCAAAGGCTTTTTATGTTTTATTTGGTTTGTTTGATTTTATTATGGCTTTTTTCTAGAAATACTTTGATATAGATTTGTCCCTGAATGCCTGGGTCTGCTTCAGTCTGTGTAATTATTTTGATTTCAGATTGTTTGCATTTGCCTCTCAAGGCATTGGGAAATCTCAGATGTTATATTCTTCACTGAAGGAGAATAAATTCCACAAAACAAAACAAAACAAAACAAATCCTGAAACACCAAAATAGAATCAGTCAGTTAATATTGTAATTTTTCAGGATTGTGAAATTGCTAAAGTTTATACTTTTGAATATTTGACAAAATTTAACATTAGTCAAATGACATTACTCCTTGTCTTGAGACCCTCCAGAAGCTTTCCATCCTGTCTGGAAAACACAGCTTATTCCTTATGGCTCTTAGATCTGGCTGTGTGAGCTGCTTCCTGAATGAATCTCTTGTCCTCTGTCTTGTTCCTCCCCTGGGGCCTTCACAGTAGCTATTCCCTGTGTGTGTCTAACCACCCCTGCCTCAGAGAGGTCATCCAGGGACAGTCTCTCACCTTCTACCTGAGTGGTAGTATTGTCTATCAAATTTGTCATTAATTATATTAGCATACTGTGGTATATTACCTGTTACATATCTTTTTTATGAATTTATAAATCACCAGTGCCTTAAAATGGTGATTGGCACATAACAGATTTTCATGAGCAGAAATAGAAACAAATATGACCAATACATACCAGGTATTTTTTTTTTTCAAAGAATTGAACAGCCAGAAGGTAACAGGTTAATATAAAGCTTTAAAAAATTGATGATGAGACAATAAGTCTGTATTGTTTTACACTGGCAGGCTTGTGGTAATTTGTTATTCAGTCAGAAAACTGTCATTTATGGCCAGAAAAACTGTTTTGAGGAGAATCAAATTTTCTGACCTAAAAGGAGGCCTTAAAGAATTGAGAGGGTGACTTCTGACAGGTGATTTATTTTTATTTTTGTTGGTGGGGAGGAGTTTTTGAAAGCACAAAGAAGGATTGTATGGTACGGTTATAATGATTTTTTTTTTTTGTATAGTTGACATAACGACTTTTTTCCCATTTATTTTACACAGATCAGAAACCTCTTGACCTTGCCCATGGTGCTGAAATGAAGCATCTTCTTGTTGGCAATAAGGTGTGTATTGGTGAACTAAATTCAGTCAGTAAGTTTTAGTGAAGAAAATAAAGGAATGCCTAACCTCTGTAGATGCATCTTTAATGAAACGTGTTTCCAGCAGGTCATCTACAAAGCACTGAGACGATACGAAGGTCCTCTCTGGAAGGTAGGATGCATCAAGGATTCTTGATGCCTTTTTGGTGATTTCAGACATGCAGCATGTCCCTGACTGACACAGTCTGTGTCTTAGTTAGGGTTTACTGTTGTTGTGAAGAGACGCCGTGACCACGGCAACTCTGATAAAGGAAACATTTAATTGAGGGACTCACTTACAGTTCAGAGGTTCAGTCAATTATAACAGGGAACATGGCAGCGTTCAGGCAGAGGTGGTGCTGAAGCTGAGACTGCTATATCTTGTAGGTAACAGGAAATCAGCTGAGCGTCACACTGTAGTATCCTAAGTGTAGGAAGCTTCAAAGCCCACTTCCACAGTGACACATTTCCTCCAACAAGGCCATCCCTACTCCAACAAAGCCACAGCTCCTAATAGTGCCACTCCCCATGAGATTATGGGATTATGGTGGCTGATTACATTCAAACCTCCACAGTCTGGTTTATGAGTTTTTACTTTTAGTGTCATTAAAAGGATGTGCATTTGGTAGCAACAATACTCTGATTTGTAATTTTGATCTTCTCTTGGCCTGGTCGTGTGCTGTGACACACTTGTGCTACTGGGTAGTGGTGGTGAGCTGCAGTTCCTAGTCAGCCAAGTGGCCATGAGGGCAGCAACCAATATTGCACAGTACTGTGTTGCTATCACGTTTTGCATAATGTGTTACATGTTTTTACCACCCCACAGTGGTGTGCATTGCCAGGCATGTGGAGGCTCAGAAAGTGGTCCACTCTGAGCTAGATCCTTTTAATTATAGTATTTTCAAGTCTTAATGGGCTAACTGGACTATTCCATCAGAAGTTGAGGATCTCATAGATGATGGAGACCTTGGATCTTATATTGTAAGCCACTTTTATACTCTAGCATTTCAAGAGGTTCCTTTTATTGTATTAATACTTTATTTAGGCTGATTATACTTTTAAGGTAAGTTTAACAGAGAGGAGTAGAGGAAAATATTTTTTCTCACTAAGTCATAATTGCAATATCATTTTTGTAATAAACATCAATTTATGGAGGACTTCACAGGAAATTAGTTCCTGAATTGTCTAGGAAGGACATTTCCTGTTTGTAAACATTTCTGTGTGTTTTAAAATTTAGTTGTTTTCTAGAATCAACATCACTTACTACTGTTTGCATCTGTAAGCAGTCCTGCTATATGAAATTTTTGTATGTAGGTATATTATATAAAATGAATTTAGGTTCATTTTCTTCTTTAGATATTCATTGACAATTCAGAGGAAATTGTGTTCAAAGCTTTGAACTGCTGTTTCCTATAAATAGCCCTGAACAGAACTGTTGGAGTATGGATCATGACCTTACCAGTGTGGCATTTGTGTGTCATCAACTTGTAGTCAGGAGTATGTTCTCATCATTGCACTTAGTATCTCAGCTCGGTTTTATTGTTGTTTATTGCTCAGTCCCCTTGTAAGACTCACATGTGTCTATTTGATCTCATTTCTTTTCATCATTTACATATTTGAATCCCAATGCATCAGCATGGAAAATCTTTGTCATTTCCCTGTAGAGCTCAAGATTTTTTGGCTGGAAGTTATTCTGGGTAGTGTTAGAACATGGAGTCCTTTCCTGGTATAGGAAACAGTGAGTATTCTTACACTTAATTGATTTCAGAATATAAAGTTTAAAGTATTACAAGTTACCACTTAGCACTTTTTCTTTGCCTTAATTTAATTTTTGTTTTTAAGGCCTGATGCAGTCCGTAATACTTACCGCCAGGGATGCAAACACCTGACCCAAGCAGTGTGCACGGTAAGAGGAGACTGTGTTTATATAGACTGTAAAGTCAGTGCTGTAGTGGATTGTCCAATCATTGAATCATTGCAGACTCTGGAGATTCTATGGGATGTATTGTGTTTCTACACTTGAAAACAAGCAAAGTTAAAGACACACACACACACACACACACACACACACACACACACACACACACACACACAATCCTTCTTGTTTCTTTCTACTTGTGGCATTAGAAACAGGTGATCCAAAAGCATCTAGACACAGTAGTCAACATTTGAGGTACGTGTGCATCTTTTTCATGGATAAATCTGGAAGATGGAAGCTTCTCTGGGGTTGCAATAAAACTTAAAGCCTGTATCAAAATCGGGGCTCTTAAGTTCTTTGTACTCACTTCCAGTTGTTTCATTTTTACTATCCAGGAGAGGGAGATACCTCTATTTGCTGATTGGGCTAACCTGGAGTCCAGGCACACTTAAGTCCAGTAGAGTTGTACTAGTAACGTAGCAGCCCACCTGCCCTCAAGTGCACCTCTTGCCTCTCCCATGTCAGTCCTCTTGGGATCAGCAGTACTCCCCTTTGAAAGGTTACAGGCTGAGTTAGCAGCCCCATCAATTCAGAACACCCCTGTGACTGAGTTGGCTCCATTCACAAGTTCTTATATCTTGTCCACACTAGACCTACTCACCCCGCACTTTGCTCTTCTGTTGGCGCCTTCCTGCTTGCTCTCTTCTGTCCCATTCCTGATTCTTCTACTCCTTATTCATGTTTCTACTCTACTGGAGCCTTATTTTATTTTTCACAAATAAACTTGTTAGTTTCTCTCCTCTCGTTTTCAATACTCCCGTCTTTAGCGTCTGTGGAATTGGTTAGTTGCTGTTGTGTTTGCCTCTGTCGTTCTATAACTTCTAATTTCTTATGCAGTGCTCTTCTTCCTGCTTCATCTGTGAATCGTATCAGCACAAGCTAAAGAGACTCGTAATGTACTCATACTATCAATAAATCAAGCTATGTTCAATCTCTGGTTTCCTAGGGTAGACACCTAGGCTGTTTGAGATCTATCATAGGTATTCCTACCGTTAACTGACCTTTAAAAATTACAATAAAATATTTACTATTAACTATTTTAAATTGCATGGTTCAGTGGCATTAAGTATACTGAATCATTCTGCTATTTTAAACAGCACCTAGCCCCAGAAGTCTTTTCATGAACCCAAATGTACACCCTATTGCATACAGACCATCACACCCTCAGCTGTTGCTGTCCATTGTTCTTTCTGGGTGAGCTTGACTGCTCCAGGTACCATGTATAACTGGAATCATGTGTTTTTCCTTTTGTGATAGACCTTTTTCACTTAGCACAGTGTCTCTCAGATTCATTCATATGTGGCATACTGTCAGAATTTCCTTCTTTTACTTTTGAATTAAAAATTGCAATTGTGCTGGGTCGTGGTGATGCATGCCTTTAATCCCAGCACTCATGAGGGAGAGGTAGGTGGATCTCTCTGAGTTCGAGACCAGTCTAGTTTACAAAGTGAGTTCTAGGTTAGCCAGGGCTGTAACACAGAGAAACCGTGTCTCAGAATAACAAACAAACAAACAAACAAAAAGTTGTAATTGTAGAAAAAGCATACCATATAATTTACTGCTTTAACTATTGCCAGTATGTGGTTTGGTAGTTTTACCTGTATTCAGTTTGCTGTGAAACGGACCTCTAGAACTTTTTTTCTTTCATAATTCGACTATGCTTACTACCTGTCCCCCTTTTGCTCCTGCAGACGCTGTTAAGCACCATCCTGTTTGCTGTTTTTATGAGCTTACCTGTTCTATGTGCCTTGTAGAGGAGAATCACACACACACACACACACACACACACACACACACACACACACACACACACACACACACACACTTGTCTCTTGGTGGCTAGCCCATTCCATGTCTCACAGAGGAGAATCTCATACAATTGTCTCTTGGGGACTTGCCCATTCCACTTAGCATAACTCCTCAAGATCCATCCATGTGGTAGCATGTAATCAGATTTCCTTTTCAATGAATCATATTCCTCTGTACACAAATACCACACTTTATTATTCCCCTGTCAGTGGACATTTAGTTCTTTAAATTTCTTGACTACTGTCAACAGTGATGTTGCACTGTTGAATGAACCATGAATGAACATTGGCAGAAATTAGTTTGAGAATATATATACCTAAAAGTAGACCTGCTGGCTTACATGGTGGTTGTAGTTTTAGTACCTGGAGGAGCCCCTCTACCAGAATACAGTGATGCTGGAGGGTTTCACATCTCACCAACGCTGCCTACTATTGTTTTGGGTAGTGGCTGTTGTGGTGAGTGTACTGGGGCATCTCATTATAGTTGGGATTTGCCTTTTCCCATCTTAGTCATGTTGTGAATCATTTTAGGTGCTTTTGATCATCTGTGAACAAGTTCTGGAAGAATGTCTATGGAAGTCCTTTGCTTGGTGTTCAGCACAGCTGGTTCTTTTTGTTTACTTGTCTTAGGTGTTCTTTGTGTATTCTGGATAGTCTTGGTTTTTCGAGACAGGGTTTCTCTGTGTAGATTTGGAGCCTCTCCTAGAACTCGAAGAGATCCGTCTGCCTCTGCCTCCCGAGTGCTGGGATTAAAGGTGTGCATCACCACCGCCTGGCTCTGGATAGTCTTATACATAATGATTTGATGTTTTTCCACTCTGAATGGCCTTTCATCTGGATGATCTATGTCCTCTGATATACATTGGATTTAGATTTCGACATGTCTAATTCACCTGTTTTTCTTGATCACTTCTGTCTTTGTCTGGGATGTATTTCAGTTACATCGTCATATAGTTTCCATCCCTTATATTTTCTTTTGTCTGTTTCAATATGGAGCTGACCTACTTAGAGTTAATTTTTGTTTATGATATAAGGTACAGTTCACCTTCATTCTTCTGCCTGTGGATATCCAGTTGCTCTCACACCATGTTTTGAAGTCTGGGCCCCACCCCTAGTGGTCATGGCATGCTTCTTTGAAATCACTTGACTATACATGAAGTCTGTCTTATTGCATTGACTCGTGTACCTGCTGGTGTTTCAGTTTTCTTCACTGTGGCTTTGTAGTATGTTTTAAACAGAAAGTTTGGAACCTCAAACTTTTTCATTACTTACAAGATGGTTTTGCTGTTTGTGGATTGTTGAAAATCCATGCAGATTTTTTGGTGGGGCATACATAGCTCCTGGATTATTGTATGCTGTCATTTGGTTTTGTTTCATCCCACAATATTTTCTGTTTTTTCTTCTTATTTCCTTTGATTCTTACGCACTGTGTGTCCTTCATTTGCCCTTTACAATCTCCTTTACCCTTCTGCAGAGTTTCCTGAGCCTTGACAGTGGTATGGGAGTTCATGGTGGTGGTAGAGATGACAGAGTGTCTTCTTTATGGCTGAACTATCTATCACCTGTTCTCATCACTTTGACCTTTTATGAGCCTCTGCAGTTACTACTGCCCTCTGCACAAAAGAAACTTTTTTTTTGCCCCAAGAGCTGGTAGCAACAGTGATCTGTGAGAATAAATATATTAGTTTAGGAAGTAGTTTGATGGGCACATCATGTCCAGCAATGTCAGCAATGTCTTCCGATTAGGGCCTAAGGATTCCCCACCCGTTATTTTTCACTATGTTCGTAGTGCTAAATGAAAATCCCTCCTGTGGCTCAGGTCTAAGCTCTGGGCAGAGGCTGGCTGGTTATCCCTGTAGTAGGCGTTTGAGACTACTGTACCTGTATCTTGTCCGAGCTATCAGTAGTGCTGCATACAGGGTATGGTGACTCTTCCCCAGCAGCATCTTGTCACCTTTCACTATTGTGCGTGCCATCTGACCAGGAGGATACTTCGTGTAGCTCAGACTGGTCTCAAACTCATGTATAGTGGAGGATAAGTGACTTTGAACTCGTGATCTTCCAGTTTCCACCTTCCAAGTGCTAGGATGACAGGTATGCAACACCATGTGTGTCATAAAAGTAAAAATAAACAACAAAACAAACAAAATCAAAACCTTAGGATCTTGGATTTAATTTGATTTCTCATAGTTTGATGGGATTTTGTTGGGTACTGGGATTCAACCTAGGATCTTGTACATATATACTATCATATGTGTTTTAAGGCTGAGACTTCAAATGGTGAGATGGGTGTTCTTTACTAGCAGAGCCATTAAACCATATGTTACTATTTGTAGCTGTTTTTCTTTCACCCATTAGCTTTGGTAGATTTTTTCATTATCATTTAAAAGATGTTCTAATTTCTGCTTAGAGCCAGTAAATAGTTCTAAAAACTAGAAGTGTGAGTTTAACCCCCAAATAATTGGGCGTTTTTTGTTATCCTGTTCTTGATTAATAATTTTATTTTGATTTCGAACATATATTTGATGATTCCTATTTTATCACACATACTGAACTTGTTCAGTAGCTTTACTTATGGACTATAATAGTAATACATTTGTATTTGACACTGTAAAAATTGATGCTCTGCAGTTGAGAGCATTTGTTGCAGAGAATATCAGTTTATTTCTCATCACCTATGTAGTGGCTCACAGCCACCTTTAACTTTAGTACCAGGGATCTGGCACCCTCTTCTGACCTCTGCAGACACCATCTGTGAATGTGCTGCATATATACCTAGACATGCAAAAAACTAATACACATTAAAATAAAGTTTTTAATACTTTATTTTTTATTTGAATTAGAAACAAGATTGTTTTACATGTCAATCCCAGTTCCCATTCCCTCCCCTCCTCCCCTACCACCCTCTCCCCAACTAAAACCCTACCTATCACACATCCTTTGCTCCCCAGGGAGGGTGAGGCCTTCCATGGGGGGGGGTAGAAGAGCCATCATATCCTTTGGAATAGGGCCTAGGCCCACCCCTGTGTGTCTTGGCTCAGGGAGTACCCCTCTATGTGGAATGGGCTCCCAAAGTCCACACCTATGCTAGGGATAAGTATTGAACTACTACAGGAGGTCCCGTAGATTTCCGAGGTCTCCTCACTGACACCCACATTCCTGGGGTCTGGATCAGTCCCATGCTGGTTTTCCAGCTTTCAGTCTGGGGACCAAGAGCTCCCTATTGTTCAGGTCAGCTGTCTCTGTGTGTTTCACCAGCCTGGTCTGGACCCCTGTGCATATCACTTGTCCTTCTCTGCAACTGGATTCCAGTTGAGTTCAGTGATTAGTTGTGGGTGTCTGCTTCTACTTCCACCAGGTGCTGGATGAATAAAATAAATTTTTAAAAAGAAAAAATATTTATTTTGCTGTTGTTAAGTAAACTGTTATGGATATAAGTTGTCATGTGATGCATCATTTTTTCTCTAGTTTATTGCTAGTTAATGTCAATGACTGAAGTATTAAGACCATCGTTTTTGTGTATGGAGGTTTATATGTGTGGCTGTTTCTGATTGAAGACTTGCTGATGATGTTTTCCTAATTAACATTTGATTTAGAAATGGATTTTGTCTAATTTTAATATGACCAGCCTGGTCTTTTTGCTTCCCATCAATTTATTTTGTACTATCTTTCTCTTGTAGGTGGTATGTATTTTAGTTCTTATTTCCATTCTGGCATTTTTTGAATTTTCTTCTTGTTCTTCATTCTTTCTCCTCCTTCTCCTTCCTTATCCTCCTCCTTCCTTTAATTGTTTTTTTCTTTTTTGGTTTTTCAAGACATGGTTTCTCTGTGTAGCCCTGGCTGTCCTAGAATTCCATCTGTAGATCAGTCTGGTTTTGAACTCAAGAGATCCCTCTGCCTCTGCCTTCCAAGTGCCGCCACCTGCCCAGCCATCTTTTGACATTTAATTAATCCTTTTTTATGTGTTTTGCTTGCTTGCTTTCTCGTATTAGGTCACTTCCAATGATATCCTTAGTATAATAAATGTTAATGTTCTGGAGAGTGGATCTGTTGCCTGTCTTTACTGAGTTGTTTTCTTGGTTTGCTTTTTATTGTAAACCCCAGAGCAAGCTCTAATATCATTTCAGATTGGCTTGGTCTGGTGAGTTGTTTTGAATCTGTGCTGTGGGTGTGTGTTTCACGGGTCAGTTAATGATAGGCACAGACAGTCAGGGATCTCCAGACTCTCTTGGGGGATGGTCCTGTTCTCTTGAGTGTTCTTGGCTGTCCATCTTTGCCTTATTAATTCTCCATGACAGCTGATGGCCTCTGCTGTGCTCTTGTAGCTCTCATATCCCTATGTGGGCTACAGGGGAAACACCTTGGGTGATGAGAATGACTTCCATATCTTCTGATTGTGGCTCCACCAATAGAGTCCTTTCTCTTGTCTATGGATGGTTGTTTCCATGACAATTTCTCCTGTGGCTGTTTTTGTTCTGGGGGATGGGCAGCAGAGGTCTACAAAATTGTTTCATAGTTGTTTTTTACTGGCATTCCTTTAGTAGGGCCTTGGGACAGAAGTCCATCCTGTATACTTTTAAAGCCCCTCAATTCCTAATTTTTTTAATTAAAAAATAATTATTTCTAGTACTTTTTACCTCCTTTACCACCCCTTCATCAACCTTACCTATTAATTACTCCTATATACTTAGCTCAAACATTTTCTAGAAAGAAAAAACTCATTCAAGAATGGTATGAAGAAATTGGAGCTTTGTTATGTAGAGGGTTGTACAGCTCAAATACATGCTAATTTATATTTACTGGAAAGAAAATCTAACGATACAAACACAGTGACCCACGAGTATTTTCCTGGAGTGACCAAGGCTAGATTGGCATGAATAAGCTGCCAATGATGATCCCTTCTTGACTTTCAGATTGTTCAACTGAGTATTGTTACATTGTGTTAATATGCTGCATTTTGTGATGGAAAATTTCAGAGACTTTGTTTTCCAGTGATTGAGCATTGTTTTCTGACTTCTTTGTATCCAGGTGAAACCCACAGATAGCTGCCTCTTCTCCATCAGGTGCTTTGATGACACAGTTCATGGCTTCAGGGTGCCTAAGAACAGCCTTCAGCAGTCAAGAGAGGTAATCCTATACATCGACTCTTTTATCTTTCCCAGAGCTCAAGATTATATCCTCAGTATTTACATCTAAGATCTTATTGATTATACTTATTAAAATTCATTTGCTCACTCATTTATTTATTTATTTATTTATTTATTTATTTATTTATTTGGAATGTGAGGCCAGTAAGATGGCTCATTGGGTAAAAGATACTGGCCACCAAACTTGATGATTTAAATTTCACCTCCAGGACCCATGTGCTATGGTACACATGGACTTAGAAATAAATGCATAAATATAACTTAAGACTTCTAAATTAAGTAAGATTTACTTGTTCATGTGTGCGTGTGCACACATGTGTACATTGTGTATGTGCATGAGTACAGCTGTGTGTGGAGGTCACAAGACAACTTTTGGGAGTCAACTCTTATCTTCTACCTTGATGAAACAGGTTCTTTGTTTTTCTGCCATTTTGTGTACTCCAGACTAGCTGACCTCCAGGCTTCAGGGTGATCCTCCTGTCTCTTTGAATCTCACTGTGAGCTACACAGTGAGATTACAGATGTGAGCCACCACATCTAACTGTGTTCCAGGAATCATCCTCAGGTCATATGGCTTGTATAGTAAGCACATGTACCCACAGAGCCATCTCAGCAGTTCCTACTATTTTTTAAAATACAGTTTTGGATGTATTTATTGTTATGTTCTCACTTTGTGAGAATCATATATGTTTAAGTGCATATGTCTGCATGTGGAGGACAGGACAACTGGGGTGTTGTTCCCCACGAGCTAGACACCATCTTTTGGCAAGAGGATTTCTTACTGAATTTGGTGCTCGCCCGGCAGACTAGACAAGCCAGGGACCCCTAGGGATGCACCTATCTTATGCCTGTCTGGCTTTTTGCAAATGGTTTAGACATTGAATTCAGGTCCGCATGCTGGTGCATTATTGTGCTAGCTCCCCATCCCAACAACACTTTTTACTGAGAATACTCATATGAAGCTTTTAAAGTTTGAAAAAGGAGTTTTAGTTGTTACAACTAAAACAGGTAGATATTTTCTGTTTATAATTTTTCATTTTAGCTCATACTGATTTTGCGGGGCAGATTAAATGATTGTTTAAAAGCATAGCCCTTAATTTATAAGAAAATTACAGCATTGGGGAAAAACTTGCCCAATCATGTGCAGTTTGTATGTCAGAGAATATGGAGTCCAATTCAATTGGGGGGAGACCAATTGCAGTATACACTAAGGCTGCTTCACTCTCCCCCATTTCCTCCCACACCCTCCTTACCTCCCTACCAACCCAACTTTCATACGTTCTCTCTCAAGTCTAGGGTGTTTCAAATTGCTGGCTATTATGAATAGAGCAGCAACAAACATGGACGAGCTAGTGTTTCTGTAGTACAATATTGAGACTTTGGGGGCTATGTCTAAGAGTGGCATAGCTGCATCTTGAGGTGGATCTAGTCCCAGTTGATACACCAGCAATGAGTAATACACCTTTCCCCACATCCTCACCAGCAGAAGGTGCCATTTGTGTCTTAACCGTTGTGACAGGCATAAGATGGAGTCTCAGAGTTGTTATGATTTACATTTCCCTGATGATGAAGGATGTTGAATATTTCTGTGTCTCTCAGCCTTTGTACATCATCCTTTGAAAATTCTTAGTTCTGTAAAACCCAGTTTCATAAAATGAGCTATTTGTTCTTCCTTCCTTCCTTCCTTCCTTCCTTCCTTCCTTCCTTCCTTCCTCTCTCTCTCTCTCTCTCTCTCTCTCTCTCTCTCTCTCTCTCTCTCTCTGTGTGTGTGTGTGTGTGCATTATTTTTTGAGACAGTCTCTAGGGCAGGTCTCTAGGGATGGGACAACTCATAGAGCCCTGGATCTGGGTCTGGGTGGTAGCTGGGTTGGTCAGCTCACTAGCTTTCCTTCATTGTCAATGCCTGGGCGAGCCCTCCAGGACTGCTCAGCTAGCTCACCCAGTGCAGCCTGCAGCAAGGAGCAGGGCCAGTTCTCCTGCTCTCAGGTCCTCAGTCCTGCTGTCTTCACTGACAACACCAGGACCAGCTTCACTGTTTTGCCCAGGTGAGGTGTAGGGTTCTCTATCACAGTTGTAGTGGGGGGAATGCAAGGGGAGGCGATGAGCTGTCTCACTATCACACCATCAGGAATGGCCCATCTTCGACCTTGACAACAGGGTCAGCTCTAGAGTGCTGTCCAAAGGGGTGTGGGGCCCACTGTCTTGTATGCTGAAGCTCTCCCACTCTGTGATGCTGGGGCCAGCTCTCTTGTCTGCAGGTACCAAGGAGTGGAAGGTGGAGGCATCTTTCCCTCACCCATGCCACCCCATGGCAGACAGCGGGCGGCTTCTGTTTTTCACGTTCTTCTTCCTCCATTTTTATTATTTGTACATTTCATCTTTTTATAGTGTTCCAGATTTCCTGGTTGTTTTGTGCCTGGGTTTTTTAGATTTAATGCTCTTGGTGACTGAGGTGATTTCTTCTACTTTGTCTTTAGCACCTGAGAATCTCTATTCCTCTTCCATCTCTTGCATTCTGTTGGTGAGGTTTACCTCTGAGGTTTTTGTTTCACTTCTTAAATTTTTCATTTCCAATTTTATTTTGGTTTTCTTTAGTGATTCTGTTTTTTTTTTTTTAGAAAATTCTATCTTGTGTCTTGAATTGCTTTCATTATTTCATTCAACTGTTTGCTTTTGTTTTCACAGTCTTCATTAAGGGATTTATTCATACCCTCTTTAAGTTTCTTAAACAGGCACAACTGCGTTTTGAAGTCCTTGTCTTGTGCGTCAGCTATATTGCATTTTTCAAGGCCTATTGCAACAGGATAACTGGCTCCTAGTAGAAACACATTGTTTCAACTGTTCATGCTTAGCTTGGGATGTAGGCACCTGGAGTTACAATGTTTGAGTTGTTTCTCGGTGTCCTTATCGGGACTGTTTGTGTGGCTGCCCTTTCTTTGGTTGTCATCTCTGGATCCTGGGCAAATGTAGTGGCTGTGGTGACCCTGGCAGAGAGTTCTCTGTATGTAAGCAGGTGACAAGAATGGGGATAGATGACTAGGAGGAAAGGCTAAGTGTGGTCTTCAAGCTCCCTAATGCTGTGTGTGACTTTAATAGAGCCCCTCATGTTGTGGTAAACCCAACCATACAATTATTTTTGTTGCTTTTTCGTAGCTGTAATTTGCTAATGTTATGAATCGTAATGTGTGATATGCAGGATATCTGATATGTAAGCCCTATGAAAGGGTTGTTTGACCCCCATAGGGGTCATGTCCCAAAGGTTGAGACTTGAACTAGAAGAACAGGGTCTGTACCAAGAGATGGAGTCCTCCAGAAATCAAGATGTGTATGTGGGCAGGAGTGGGGGAGTGAAGGCCTGGTCCCTGCAAGCAAGTTGCTACATGACTAAGAGTAAATTTGGAGAGATTGTCATGGGGGATAGGAAGGATTGTGAGAATCACATATCTGAGTCCCAGCACAGAGCGGACACTGGGCATTCTTGGTAGAAAGTGTCCTGGGGATGGCATCTAACACAGAGGAATGGAAATGGGCTATAAGAGAAGACTGAGGTGAGATGAGAAAGCTAAGCCTGCTCTGAGCAGCACTGTAGTCAAACCCAGATCCACTTGGCCCGGATTCATGGTTCAGAGACTTAATGAGTAATCTACATTTCTTTTTTTTTTAAGATTTTTTTCTTTCATTATGTATATACTATTCTGCTTCCATGTATATCTGAACACCAGAAGAAGGCATCACAACTCATAACAGATGGTTGTGAACCACCATGTGGTTGCTGGGAATTGAACTCAGGACCTCTGGAAGATCTCTTAAACTCTGGAAGTGCTCTTAACCTCTGAGCCATCTCTCCAGCCCCGAAATCCACATTTCTTAAAGCATAATCCATAGCCTTAGATGGTATTTATTTGTTTACTTAGAAAACCTGGTAAAGTGTTTAAAGAGTTTTTTCCCAAAATGATTTGCCTTGGTTCAGCAAGGAGCCCTAAATAATTGAAATTATGGCTGTTTCTTAGTATTTCACAGAATTGTAAGAATTGACCATACACAATTCTATAAAGAAACAAGGAAGTATTTTAGTCCATTTTTATACAATTTTTAAAGTGAAGTCATCAGGCATTTGTCTTTCTTAAGATGATCCATGTTTCCTGTGTAATTTAATGTTAAGTCTGTAATACTGTGTTTATTGCTGCACATTGAACTATTTGATAGTGCTGGAAACCAGTCATTTTAACTGAAAAGATTTCCTTCATTGCTTATTTTCTGTAATATATTTGAGTACCTATTAGTACATATATGTATAGAGGATATTTTCTAAAGCGCTAGGACTATCTTTTTATGCAGCCAGGTCATAGGCAAGCAACATTCAGAATGTCACATTGAGTGCTTTTTTTTTGCCTAGTTATTTCTTCTATGTAAATTTTATGCTTTATAGATTATTGATGTTTCTTTGGAGTAAAAATGTTTTTGTGTAATTCTTGGTTTCAGAAGTGGCTGGAAGCCATCGAGGAACACTCTGCGTACAGCACTCACTACTGTTCCCAGGACCAGGTGACTGACGAGGAAGAGGAAGATGCGGTTTCTCCCATGGACCTGAAGGAGTCCTTAAAGGTAAGCACACATCATTCATCCTGTATACCTAACTCAAACATGCTTTCTGGAAATTATGACTTCTGACAATAGAAATCATGTTGATCTTTGTCTACCTGCATTCTACTGATACACCTCTGCTATGATAGTACTATAAAATGTCTTGGTTAAAATGGTGTGATGCTATGAATCAGTTTTTATGTTAAATACATTTGTATTTGCCTGTAGGAGGTGGGAAATGTAGGGCCTGACCTGCTCACCTTTATGACTTCACTGCATATTTCAGAGTTTCAATAATGCAACCATAGTGACACATTTCTTGGTCAGTGGTTTCATTTAAAACTGCTTGCAATATGTATTGGCCACTGCTTAGGGATAGGGTAAAGCATCAGTAATGTGTAGAGGCACCTTTATCTGAAGTGACAGTACTACCTTATCCATTCCTGAAAGTAGGTATTTTGTGGGGAGCAAATACTAGTTACTTTTCTGGCTGTATTTTTAAATGTACCTTGTTTATCATAATGTTGGTGGGTCTGGGAGAGTTAGAATTATAAGGGCATGCCTATTTCAGGTTAAATAGTTATCTCAAAGCACACAGATTTTCCTACTAAATTTAACCATATGAAAATTAAGTTGGTTATTTAAAGGATTTGCATATTTCTGAATAAACAATTCTAATGAAGTTAAGTTTACTAATGTCCACAGGGTTTCACTGACATTAGAGCCTCTAGTCTCAGATGAACAAAGAGTGTTAGGCTTCATCATTCCTGATTTTAATTTATGATAGAGCATCAGGGAATTTGAACTCATCTATGCTTTGTTGATGATATCTGCTAGACTTTGTTAGTGATTGCTTTATCTGTACTATTTTAAAATGTATTATGTACTATAATAGCCACAAACATAATTCTTAGATCAGTTAATTTTAACATCTACCAGAACATTTAGAATAATGACATCACAACTTAGAAAATTGGTGCTGGCTGGGCATTGGTGGCACACACCTTTAATCCCAGCACTCAGGAGGCAGAGACAGGTGGATCTCTGTGAATTCGAGGCCAGCCTGGTCTGCAGAGAAAGTTCCAGGACAGTCTCCAAAGCTACACAGAGAAACCCTGTCTCAAATAACAAAAAAAAAAAAAAGAAAAGAAAAAGAAAAGGAAAAAATGGTGCTGGAGAGAGAGCTTAGAGGTAAAGAGTACTTGCTGTTCCGGGGTGGAGACCTAGCCCTCATAGCTAGGTGATGCCAGCTCTAGGGGATCCAGTGCACATACATATATAGAAAGATATGCCTACACATAAATAAAAATAAATCTTTATAAGGGAGACTTGGAAAATTGGGAAGATTTAAATACATGTCTAAATGTTAAGTAAAAAATTAAAACTTATGCTAAATGCTTTAAAATGTAGTCAATATTTCCTAAGTGAAAAGAATGCCTTCCTATTTGTTTGCTTTCAATATGAGTGATAAAATGTATATGGATTTACAAAGCAAGCATTATCTTCGAGGATTATGGTAATTTAAGACATTTTAAATGGGGCTTATAAGTAAATTGAAAACATACTAGCTTCTTTATCATTAAGACACACGATTAAGGATACATTTTTTTTTTTGAGACAGGGTTTCTCTGTATTGTTTTGGAGGCTATCCTAGAACTCACTCTGTAGACCAGGCTGGCCTCGAACTCACAGAGATCCACCTGCCTCTGCCTCCCGAGTACTGGGATTAAAGGCGTGTGACACCAACTTCTGGCCTTGTTTTTTCGTTTTTTGTTTTTGTTGTTGTTGCTGTTTTTTGTTTTTGTTTTTTTCAAGACAGGGTTTCTCTGTAAAGACAAATTTTAAAATATATTTTTCAAAATTTCAAGCAAGTTATCAGTTCAGTTTTACATTGTATTTTATTCCTTTTTAAACATTATTTTCTTTCAATTTCAAAAAATTGTTTCCTTAAGCTATGTGTAGTGCGTGTCTGAAATCAGTGAGAATCTAGCCAGTATGAAGTTGTAGGCTCCAGATATCTCTGTCAGTGGAGTCTTGATGGAAACTGTGAGAGTTCTGATTCTCGGTGTCTGGACCCTTGTTCAAAATGGATGAAATATGAAACGGTCTTTCAATGTTAGCATGTAGCTTAGGCAGAATTACTCAAGATACTTTAACCTTTGAGTGAAGTTAAAGGAAATTCTGGGGGCCAGATAATGGAGCAAATGTATTCTTGGTGTGCGCAGACACAGGAAGGGTGTCAGGGAATAACAGTCAATAGTCATCTGCATTCAGTGCGCCGTAATCTCAAAGCGTACATTTATAAACAAGTGTGGGGCTTGGTGCTCTATTGGAAAGGTAACCATGTTCTGTGACACTGTGACCTCATTTATCACTCTCAGACTGAGAACCTCTAAAAAGGCAGAAGGTTTTCTTTCAGTCTCTGTCACTGCCTTGAGGTTAAGGTCTAAGGAGAGAAGAAGCAAGTGCCCACCTCAGAAGAGGCATTTCATGCCATGTCAGGGTGTGTCAGAGAACAGTGTTGGAGAGGAAGCCAAGCTCTGTGTTGCTTTGCAGTGCCTAGCCATATACGGCCGTTCACATTTAAGTAAATAATAAGCACATGAAGATTTCACTAACTCACTTTGGATATTTTTTAAATTGAATCGTGTTGTGTAGCCCAGGCTGGCCTTGACCTGGCCTTGACTTCCTGAATGCTGGCATTACAGGCATATCTGTTATACCTGGCTCCGTTCCTCATTTTAACCAGAACCATCTCAAGTGCAAGGGTACAAGCAGGCAGAGGATGTTTCTGTCATCATCAGAAGTCCCAATGGATAGCAATGGCAGGGACTCATGGGTACCTCGGTGGTGCTAACCACATGGGGGTTGTTTGGTTAAGGCCTCTTAATTCTTGAGGATCTCAACTATATTTGTGATATATAAAATAATTAACAGAATGCTAAATTTAAACCAAATGACAGAATAAAGTTTGTTTATTGAATTTATTTAGTTAAGTGATTCTTAACTAAAAGGAGTATGCAGAAAGATGCATATGCACAGACTGAGGGACTGCTCAGGACAGTGCGACCACATACTGTGCCAGACTTACCACACACTGTGCCAGACTTGATACACTGGTGAACTTCAGGTGCATAGCCGGAAAAGAGCAGAGAGCCAGGTGCAGTGGTGCACACCTGTAACCCCAGCACGCAGAGGACTAAGGTAGCAGGGTTGTCTAGAGCTTGAGGGTAGCCTGGGCTACATAGTGATTTTCAGGCCAACCTGGGTTACATTTAGACCCTGCCTCAGAAAAACAGAAACAAACAAACAAAAGCTACTACTTTGGAGAAGAGAAATTCAGACAGTGGGCTGTACACATGCACATTTATGTTGGTATAGAGCAACCCTGGACAGAAGAGGAATTAGCAGTTGCTACTTTTGGATAAGAAACAGGGCAGACAGGCTCTAGAGATGACAGTATGTGTATGAGGGAGAATTATTCTTCTTTCCAGATAATTTTAGTTTTTATTTCTCTGTGAATATCTATTATAACATAAAACTTTAAGACAATTGAAGGGCTAGACTTGTCACCAGGCACCAGGAAAATAAAAATGTGCCATGACTTCTTCATGCCAGGGAAGATAGAGCCTGGCTGGAGTTAAGCTTGCAAGTAACCACTGGGTACCTTCTCCATGGGCTTAATTTCTGCAAAATTTAAGATGTTAGGTTTCTAAGGATTAAAACTTTTTGAACCTTTTGTGACCCCTTCACTTGACAAGACTGAGACCTTGCCCATCACTTTATAAATCTCTCTGGTCCTGTCTCTGGCTGTTGGTGCTCACAACAGCAGTATTGTTAGAAGTACTGCCAATTTCCTGTTCTCCAGTGCATGGGAACAGAGCCATCCAGTCCGTGCCCTCCCTGGATTGTCTTCTTGCCCTATGGGAACAGAGCTGTACAGTCCATACTCTTTTCTCCCTGAGTTGGCTTCATTCCCTGTAGTGTGTGTATTAGAAGTTGCTTTTTGTTACTAAATTCTAAGTACTGTGCTTCAGTTTTTAATCCCATGTGGACTCCAGAAAATGTCTTGGATATAGCTCCTTCTACCCACTCCACTATTCTCTTGCTGCTCACTCCCTTGAATCAGTGTTAAGTGACTCTCCTAGTCAGGACAAGGTAGATGAATGTCATCTTGAGTCAGTGGAAGTGATAGCTAGAGAGTGTGTGGACAGGAGTTGGACTGGTAGATGCATATTTTAGTGGGCTTCTCACTGTTAGAGCTGTCTGGTGCACTGGGCCTCTGTGCTCATGGCTGCCACCCTTGATATGTAGGTACTCTGCCCATATAACTTGGATAAAATCAAAAATATTGTCAGATGTTAATATTACAATAATGTTTATAGTGGGACATCACTTACATATTGAACAAATCAAATTTAAAACTCCACTCTCCCTGGCTAAGGTTAAGGGTGTAGAAGTCAATAATGAGGTGCCATGCCAGATATCACAAAGTCTTCACAAGCACTACTTTTGAGACATGGATGGCCCAGGCTGGGCAAGAATCCATGATACTGTGGCCTCAGCTTTTCCTCAGTACCAGGATTGACAGGTGTGTGGTTACTGCCAACCCCAAAAGAGTTTTTATTTTGTTTTGTTTGTTTGTTTTTGTTTTTTGGCTTTTTATAATTATTAATGGGGGTGATAGCAAATTAGAGAATGTACTTTATTGTAATGAAAATTTCTGTCCTAGGTCACGATCCCCTGAGCAAATTGAGAGCATGGGAAGAGGGGGGAGGGAGCTATGAGAATGAGAAGGGAAGAAGAGGAAGGATTCAGAGGTCATGAGGGAGCAGAAAGGTTGAGTCAGGGTAAGAATAGAAGAAAGGGTTTGTGATAGGTAGGGTTTTAGTTGGGGGGGGGTGTTAGGGGAGGACGGGAGGGAGAAGGGAACTGGGATTGTCATGTAAATCAATCTTGTTTCTAATTCAAATAAAAAATGATAAAAAAAGAAAATTTCTGTCCTCTTTTAGTGTCACTCAAGAGTTATGTTAATACTGGTGTTCATGAACTCTTCTTTAGCTTACTTTTATGTCCCTTTTAAACCACTAAGCCAAGAAGCATTTTTTAAAAAGCTTTGACATAAATATTCTATGTGAGGAGGCATGTGACTCCAGTACTTCAGATGGTACTGTGGAGGGTGGGGTTGCCTGGTTATAACCCAGGAGCTGTGCTGCACTGTGCATCAGATCAGTAGTCTGCAGATGGAGCCAGTGCTTCCGTAGCCAACTTGCACCGTGGGAAGGAAATGAGTAAGCAGTGGCATTGACTTGGCCATGATCAGGAATAATAATGTGCATAGTGTGAGAATGGTCTTCTGTTAATAAGTCAAGAGTGATGCATTTAGTTGCAGTGAGTGTTTCTGGAGGGACTTTCCACCTTTCAACCTGGATTCACAGGCAGTGTCTGAGAAAAGGTGCAGCAAACCTCTATAGGGTTTTAAATTACACAGTATAAGCATTCCTCTCGATAAATAAATAAACATGTGGTATATTTAGATGTCATTAGGAGTCTCAAAACAGAAGGGATGATACACATTTAAGAAAGAGCATTGTCTGTAACTAATGTGGTCCCATTAATAACTCTGCTGTGGTTGGGTTGAGCTTTATAAGAGCTAAAATATTTATAAAGTAAAATAGGAGAAAAGAGTGCTTACCTGTGTCACCTTGGCACACAGCTAAACTAGTTTAATTTTGAATAAGCAAATGTTTTGTGATGGACCAGTTGAGGTTAGGAGTGCAGAGTAAGGAAGCTGAGTCCATTGCTCTTCCCACAGTAGTGATTCTAATGCTTGCAAAGTCCTGGTTCACAGAGTCAACATTTTCAGTTATTACAGTCCAGCAGTTCCAGTATGATTTTCTTCCTTATTCTTTTTGCTATGTATAGCCAGCATAAAATTGACAGTGATTGTACTTTGTTCTTTGGATCTTCTCTAGGCTGGGACGCAAGTTAGATGATGGATTTTTATATTCACATTTTACTTCTAGGGATCTTACTGTGAAGAAATTCAAAATTTCAAGGCAGACTGCTCTCCATAATTAACTTTACCATATTTTCATGAGCTTTGGCTTAGTTAAGAAAGTGTCCTGCTTGGTCTGATGGTGTGGGTGGTGGCAGCATGTATTTAAAATGCTGAATGAAAAATCAGCTTGTGATTTCCAAATGGTAGGACCATCTGGATTTTTAAAAACAAAACAGTTTTAAAATGTATCCTTAAGGAATGCATTTTATAGCCGGGTGGTAGTGGTACATGCCATTAACCCCAGCAACGGGGGTGGGGGTGGGGAGGGTGGGGTGGGGGTGGGGGGCAGAGGTGGCCTGATTTCTATGAGTCCGAGGTCAGCCTGTCCTATAAAGTGAGTTCCAGGACAGTCAGCACTGTTATACAGAGGAAACCCTGTGTAATGCATTTTGTAATTTTGGGGAGAATTTTTCAGATCTAGCAAGTCAAAGCAGTTAACTCTGCATATACATGATGTAACAAGAGAGCGCTATGAGTCTGTGCAGTTGTGTGGTGTCTACCGACTGATGTTGGATGTGTTTGGAATTAAATACTTGATCTTATTGAACTACTTCATGAAATGCTTCATCTGTATCCTCTTGTAAAGAGTCTTATGTATCTGAATTGCAAGTTTTGATAGAAACATTAATGCATAGGTAATTTTGAAAGTCCTTTGTTTGTTTTAATTTTGCCCTTTTTTTTTCTTTCAGAGAGCACAAACATGTCAACAGAGACTAGATAGGGAAATTTACAACTTTCTCAAAATGATTAAAGAGTGTGATGTGGCCAAAGGTAAGGAAACAGAGAGAGAGAGAGAGAGAGAGAGAGAGAGAGAGAGAGAGAGAGAGAGAGAGAGAGAGAAAGACATAAATTACCCTAGATCCCCACTCTTGACCCTATGTCAATTTGTGTGACTGCACATTTTAGACTTTGTGTGTGTGTGTGTATGTATGTGTGTGTGTGTGCGCGCACACACACATGACTACTTGTTTGAGCTATAACATGTGGAGGACAGAGGATAACTTGTAGGAGTCAATTCTTTCCTTCCATCAAGTGAGTCCAGGCCAGTGGCACTTGGGTTGTCAGCCTTGGCTACAGGTACCTTTATCCACTAAGCCCTCTGACCACTGAGCCCTCTGACCACTGAGCCATCTCAGCCACTCCCATCTCTCATCTTGCTAACACTACTTTAGAAAATCTTAGAGTGGTGCTGTCTTTTGTGCCTGTGCTGGTATGCTCCTCCGTGCCCATTCTGCCATGCCTTGTGGAACAAAGTTCCATTACTGAGACCTGCTTAGAGTTGGACCTCTGATGGATTTAGCAATCGGGAGGGTCTCTCAAGGGATGGGTGCAGAGCATGGGAGAAGTAGATCAGAGGTTTGTCCTTGCTCCTTCTGTGACGGGACAATGTGGGTTTGCATCTTGGTGAGTGCACAGGCCCATAGCACAAGCAGACAAGAGGAGAGCGCTGGCATTGTTTGAGTGCAGTTTGAACAAAGAACCCTTATTAGGAGAGCTACACGTGCTCATATAGGAATGCACATGTAGGGTGGGCACATTCCTGAGCATGCTGTTTCTGCTTTACATGTTTGGTGCAGAAAAGGAAGCTGGAAGACTCATTTCTGCTGTGGGCAGAGGATTTAGCATTATGAGCAAAGTTTTCTCCAGGTTTCCCAAAAAATGATCCACAATGATGTAGTCATTACTGCTGTTTCCTGTGAGTTTCTCCAAAGAGCCTTAGTGGAATTAAAGAAAACCAACTCTGAAGCATGTTACCAGTTTTTAAAAGAGCAGCAGTGTTGCTCTGTAAGAATAGGAGCCTGCCTTGCTGTAGGGCTAATATATCCCCCAGGGCCATGGCCTAATAGTGCTGGCTACTTTGTCTGTCTGCCCCATGCCTCAGGTCTGCCTATGGCACCACCCCTTCACTCCTTGGTGATCCTGGTCACACTGTCCCATCTCTTCCCTGTATGGAAACTTCTGGTCTGTTGCTTTACACAGCCCTCCTACCTTCTGTGAGTGGTGTCTCCCAGCCTTGAGCTTGTCACACTTATGAAAGCCCCTTTCTCCCTGCCTCCCTCTGCCCTCTTCTTTCGTCCCTTCTCCCCTTTCCTTTCTCCCACATTCTCCCCCTTTCCCCTCTCCCTTTCTCTGGTGAATGAAACAAATGACCTACTACTTATCTAGCTTATATATTTGCAACTATTTCTCTAAGAGTCAGGGAGAAAAGAGTGTACGTTTGGTTAGTAAATGTGATGTTATTCAAATCACTAAGACCTTTTTAGAAACAACCCAAAATAAGGCAAGCATCAGTGGCACATACATCGTTAATCCCAGCACTAGGAAGGCAGAGGCAGGTGGAGCTCTGTGACTTCAAGGCCAGCCTAGTCTACAGAGTGAAAGAAAGGGAGGAAGAGGAAGAAAGAAGGAAGGAAGGAAGAAAAAAGGAAGGGAGATATATATACCAAAGTAGGGAGGAAGCCAGGAAACTTCAGTGGTTTGCATTGTGGCCCATGGGACTCCCAGTTAATGCCTGTAGCTTTTTGTATCATGCTTTTACCCTTTGGATTCACTGTTTTATTTTTAAAATTTAGTACATTTAATTTATCTTATGTGCATGCACATGTTTGTGTCCTTATTTTGCCCTTATTACCACTTTCTCCTTAATTCCCCTCCCTTGATTCATAGGTCTTTTTTGCCATTTTTTAAATTATTGAGCTAAACATTTCCCCCCCTTCCCTTTCCTTCTTCCCTCTCATCTTCCAGCATCCTTCTGCCCCATGCTTCCAATTTACTCAGGGGTTCTTTTCTTTTTCCCCTTCCCAGGTGGATCCATGTATATCTCTCTTAAGGTCCTCTTTGTTACCTAGATTTTCTGAGGTTGTGGCCTGTAGGCTGGATATCCTTTGCTTTATGTCTAATATCCACTTATGAGTGAGCACATGCTATAGTTTTCTTCTGGGTCTGCGTTCCCTCACTCAGGATGGCTTTTTCTAGTTCCATCCATTTGCCAGCAAATTTCAAGATGTCATTGTTACCTCCATTGTGTAAATGTACCACATTTTCCTTATCTATTCTTTGGTTGGGGGGCATCTAGGTTGATTCCAGGTTCTGGCTATTATAAATAATACTGCTATGAACATAGTTTAATAAATGTCCTTGTGGTATGAGTGTGCATCCTTTGGGTATATGCTCCAAAATGGTATTGCAGGGTCTTGAGGTAGATTGATTCCCAATTTTCTGAGAAACGGCCAAACTGATTTCCTAAGTGGCTATACAAGTTTGCACTCCCACCAGCAATAAAGGAGTGTTTCCCTTACTCCACATCCTTTCCAGGATAAACTGTCATCATAGTTTTTAATATTGTCCATTCTGACAGGTGTAAGATGGTATCTCACAGTTGTTTTGATTTCCATTTCTCAGATGTCTAAGGATGTTGAGCATTTCCTTAAGTGTCTATTGGCCATTTGAAATTCCTCTGTTGAGAATTCTCTGTTTAGATCTGGACCCCATTTTTTTAAATTGTATTATTTGGTCTTTTGATGTCTAGTTTCTTGGGTTCTTTGTGTATTTTGGAGATCATCCCTCTATCAGTTGTGGGGTTGGTGAAAATCTTTTCCCATTCTGTAGGGAGCTGTTTTGTCTTATTGACTATGTCCTTTGCTTTACAGAAGCTTTTCAGTTTCAAGAGGTTCCCTTTATTAATTGTTTCTCTCAGTGTGCTACTGGCCTTCTATTTAGGAAGTAGTCTCCTGTGCCAATTTGTTCAAGGCTACTTTCCACTTTCTCTTCTGTGAGGCTCAATGTGGTTGGTTTTATGTTGAGGTCTTTGATCCATTTGGACTTGAGTTTTGTGTAAGGTGATAGATATAGATCTATTTGTATTCTTCTACATGTCAACATTCAGTTATACCAGCACCATTTGTTGAAGATGCTTCCTTTTTTCCATTTTGTAATTTTAGATTCTTTGTCAAAAATCAGGTGTTTATAGGTGTATGTTTTGATAACAGGGTCTTCAATTCAATTTCATTGGTCCACCTGTCTATTTTTATGCCAATACCAAGATGTTTTCATCACTGTAGCTCTATAGTATTGTTTTAAGTCAGGTATGGTGATGCCTCCAGAAATTTCTTTAATGTACAGGATTGTTTTGGCTATACTGGGCTTTTTGGTTTTCCATATAAAGTTGGGTATTATTCTTTTGAGTTCTGTGAAATTTTTTCTGGGATTTTGAGGGGTATTACATTGAATCTGTAGATTGCTTTCGGTAAGATGGGCATTTTTACCATGTTAATCTTACCTATCCAAGAAAATGGGAGATCTTTCCATTTTCTGATGTCTTTTTTGGTTTCCTTCTTCAAAGACTTAAAGTTCTTGTCATACAGATCTTTCACTTGTTTGGTTAAAGTTAACCCAACATATTTTTTGTTATTTGTGGCTATTGTAAAGGGTGTTATTTTTCTGATTTCTTTCTCAGCCCATTTATGATCTCTCTATATATCATCTGCATATAGTATATATCTACTGATTTTTTGAGTTAATTTTCTATCCTGCTACATTATTGAAGGTGTTTATCAGTTGTAAGAGTTCCCTGGTAGAATTTTTGGAGTCACTTATGTATACTGTCGTATCATCGACAAATAATGAATGTTTGACTTCTTTTCCAATTTGTATTCTCTTGATCTCCTTTTGTTGTTTTAATGCTCTAGCTAGAACTTCAAGTAATATATTGAATAAATATGGAGAGAATGGACAGCCATGTCTTGTTCCTGATTTCAGTGAGATTGATTTGAGTCTCTCTCCATTTAGTTTGATATTGGCTGTTGGCTTTCTGTACATTGCCTTTATTATATTTAGGTATGTTCCTTGAATCCCTGCTCTCTCCAAGACCTTTATCATGAAGGGGTGTTGAATTTTGTTGAAGGCTTTTTCAGCATCTAATGAAAAGATCTGATTGGGGAAGTCCTTCTGTGTATATGTTTGTCTTATTGGTTGATAAAGTACCGTTGGCCAATGGGGAAGCAAGTTAGGCAAGACTCGGAGTTGAGGAGGATTCTGGGAAATGTAGTAAAGAGAAATCCTGTGATCCAGGCAGGAAGTGACATAGAAGGCAGACTCAGAATATAAGCATGGACAAGCAGGAAATTGATCTCTTCCTCTTCCTCCTCCTCCTCTCTTCTCTGGAGTCGCCATGTGATCGCAACAAGAGAGGATGCATGCCCCTAGCGTCCTGATCAGATAAGTCTTTATAAAATATATAGATTAGTAATTATGGTTACTGAGATAGCAAGTAAGAAATCCTAGTCATTGGCCAGCAGCATTTTACCTAATATTAATCTCTGTTATTTTGGGCACCCACATGGTGGCGGGGCTTGGGCAGCTTGGCGGAAAGACTTACCGTTACAAAATGGTGTCAGGACATGGGTTTACAAACTTCCACATAAAAACTTCACAAAACCTTTAAAAGTGATTTTAGAAGCAAAAGAACAGAGACAAGCACAACTTCTTGTTAGCAGCATTTTCTTGGGTGGTCTCTGTTTTGCTAGAGACAAGCAGAGACTTGACCGACTCCTTTAAGAGAGGCTTCCTGACTCAGCATGAGTGGCAAAAACCACAAGGCTCTATTAGCAATGCTGTTTAGCAGATAAAAGACCACATGGCCAGAAAAAGGTAAAGATTTACAGTAAAGACAGATTCAGAAGAAGAAAAACCTCTAAAGGTTTACAGTGTGTTTAGAAATATACATAGGCTTGTACATTTTTGTATATATTGAGATATTGTATATATTGAGAAGAAAGAAACAGGATAAAATAATTAAAAGAAAGAAAGAAGGAGAAGCTGGTGGCAGTGGTGTCACACGCCAGTAAGATTTGTTGAAAGAAGCAGAAGCAGGCAGATTTCTTTAGAGAAATCCTGTCTCAGGAAGAAAAAAAGGAAGTAAAAGAAATAGAATAATAAATAAGCCATGTAAAGATGGAAAATACACAGAGAGTGTGGATACTATATGCTATATTGTTGTCTCCAAATCGTTTGATCGCCAAGGATGGAGCAACAACTAACAGACATTTGATTAATAATGCTGCTAAATTAATCCAACTTACATATTTTAAAAATGCCTTGATGTTAAAATTTAAGTATAAGGATATGTTACTTTGGAAAAGAGATTTTATTTGTGTTTCCACAGAAAATGAAAAGATGTGGATTCCTTCCAGACTAATATGGTTTGATGAAGCAAGACCCCCTGAAACAGTGTCCCAGGTGATCCAACATCTAAAACAGCTGAGACGATACAGCCTTGCAGACTACAAAAACAAGGACCTGGCCAAGTTTCTGTGCTTTATCATGATTTCCATGATATGGACATCATCCCCAACCAGCAGGAAGCAGTTGGGAATGAACGACGCCCAAATTCCCAAATATTGTTTATAAATGTTTCTTTTAATTTAAATGGGGTTGATTATAAATGATATGGTAATGATCACAGTCAATCTCTTTTTAAAGGAAAAAAGGACAATAGGATATAGAATGAATACTTTGCATCGATATGGATTTTCATTTATTGATACAACTTTAAGGTCAATTTTGTTATATATAAATTTCTCCTCTTGTTTAGGTATTATGTTTATACAGATCTTTTAAAATGTAATGAATAATTAAATACAGATTATATATAGTAAGGTATAATAGTCAGAATTTACAGTTAGGTTAGATAGGCTTTCTAGCTATAGAGAGATGTATTTGAGATGGATAGATATTCTTCAAACCTTTCAAAGACCTACAGAATATATAGCATTTAAATGCTTTAGGGTTTTTCATGACAGTGACACATGACTGCTCCTGCCACACCAATTATGTCAGAAAGGAGGATGGGCATGGAAGAAACTCAATATGGAGGTTGCCTTCAACATGGCAAGATTAGCCATTTGGGCAAGAAAATGCTCTTGCCTGGACTGTTTGTTGCTGTATAAACTGGACATGCAGGACCCACAGGAAAGTGCCTGCTGAACTTGTCAAACAAAACAGTCCTGAAGGGTTCGTGCTTCACTGAGTAGTCTGCCAGACACACTATGGCCTATAGGCTGAAGATGGATGCCCAAACATAACAGAGGAACTTTGGGTGACTGTCCAGGTAGTGAGATGTCTCTGTCAATTTTAGAGTTTATATATTATCCTTCTGTGGTTTTTGATGGAGTTGAAGACAGATAGTTATGGCTATAGTTTTCTTTAGTTATTATAAAAGATAAGCTATATATAAGACTTTAGACTCACAAAGATAATAGAATGATAGAATATTTTCATTAAATCTTGCTAAATGTTAATGGACTAAATATTGTAACTATGGTTCTTTCTTGATAATTGTTTTTCTACATATTTTACTATGATAATGTTGAAATCCTTTTTATTTAGACAGATAAGAGGAGATGATGGGGAGGTCCTTCTGTGTATATGTTTTTCTTAATGGTTGATAAATAAAGTACTGTTGGCCAATAGGTAAGCAAGTTAGGCAGGACTAGGAGTTGAGGAGGATTCTGGGAAATGTAGTAAAGAGAAGTCTTGTGGTCCAGGCAGGAAGTGACATAGCAGGCCGACTCAGAATATAAGCAGGGACAAGCAGGAAATCACTCTCTTCCTCTTCCTCTGCCTCTCTTCTCTGGAAGCCACCATGTGAACCCAATAAGAGAGGATGCATGTGTCATTGATCAGACAAGTCTTTTTTTTTCATTTTTTTTATTTGAATTAAAAACAAGATTGTTTTACATGTCAGTCAGTTTCCTCTCCCTCCCCTCCTTCCCTACTATCCCCCAACTAAAACCCTACCTATCACATACCCTTTCTGCTCCCCAGGGAGGGTGATGCCTTCCACAGGGGGTCTTCAGAGTCTGTCATATTTTTGGATAGGGTCTAGGCCCACCCCCATGTGTCTTGGCTCAGGGAGTATCCCTGTATGTGGAATGGGCTCCCAAAGTTCACACCTATGCTAGGGATAAATACTGATCTACTACAGAAGGCCCCATGATTTCCAAGGTCTCCTCACTGACACCCAGGTTCCTGGGATCTGGATCAGTCCCATGCTGGTTTCCCAGCTATCAGCCTGGGAGTCAAGAGCTCCCTGTTGTTCAGGTCAGCTGTTTCTGTGGGTTTCACCAGCCTGGGCTGGACCCCTTTGCTCATCATTCCTCCTCCTCTGCAACTGGATTCCAGTTCACTTCAGTGTTTAGCTGTGGGTGTCTGCTTCTACTTCCACCAGCTGCTGGATGAAGGCTATCGGATGGCATATAAGTCAGTCTCATTATCAGGGGAGGGATTTAAGGTAGCCCTTCCTCTGTTGCTTAGATTGTTAGTTGGTGTCATCTTTGTAGATCTCCAGACATTTCCCTAGTGCCTGATTTCTCTTTAAACCTATAATGTCTCCCTTTATTATGGTATCTCTTATCTAGCTCTCCTCTGTTCTTCCCCCAACTCAAACTTCCTGCTCTCTCATGTCCTCCTCACCCCTCTTCTTCTCCCCTTCTCATTCTCCTAGCTCCATCTCCCCTCCCCCCAAGCTCCCAATTTGCTCAGGAGATCTTGTCCCTTTCCCCTTCTCTGGGGGACCATATATGTCTCTCAGAGTCCTCCTTGTTTCCTAGCTTCTCTGGCATTGTGGATTGTGGGCTGGTAATCTTCTTTCTATGTCTAAAATCCATATATGAGTGTGTATATACCATGTTTGTCTTTTTGTGATTGGCTTACCTTGCTCAGAATGGTTTCTTCTAGTTCCATCCATTTGCCTGCAAATTTCAAGATCCCATTATTATGTTTCTGCCGAGTAGTACTCCATTGTGTAAATGTACCACATTTTCTCTATCCATTCTTCAGTTGAGGGGCATCTAGGATGCTTCCAGGTTCTGGCTATTACAAATAATGCTGGTGTGATCATAGTTGAACAGATGTCCTTGTTGTATGAATGTGCTTCTTTTGGGTATATGCCTAGGAATGGAATTGATGAATCTTGTGATAGACTGATTCCCATTTTCTTGAGGAGTTGCCATACTGCTTTCCAAAGTGGCTGTACAAGTTGGCACTCCCACCAGCAGGGGAGGAGTGTTCCCCTTTCTCCACATCCTCTCCAGCATAAACTGTCATTGGTGTTTTTGATTTTAATCATTCTGACAGTAGTAAGATGGTGTCTCAGAGTTGTTTTGATTTGCATTTCCCTGATGGCTAAGGATGTTGAACAATTTCTTTTAGCCATTTTAGATTCCTCTATTGAGAATTGTCTATTTAGTTCTGTACCACACTTTTTAATTGGATTAATTGCTATTTTGGTGACTAGATTCTTGAGTTCTTTGTATATTTTGGAGATCAGTCCTCTGTCATATGTGGGGTTGGTGAATATCTTTTCCCAGTCTCTAGGCTGCTGTTTTGTCTTGATGCTGTGTTCTTTGCCTTACAGAAGCTTCTCAGTTTCAGGAGGTCCCATTTATCAATTGTTGATCTCAATGTCTGTTCTACTGGTGTAATGTTCAGGAAGCAGTCTCCTGTACTAATTAATTCAAGGGTATTTCCCACTTTGTCTTCTAATAGATTCAGTGTGGCTGGATTTATGTTGAGGTCTTTGATCCACTTGGACTTAAGTTTTTTGCATGGCGATAGACATGGATGTATCTGCAGTCTTCTACATGCCAGCATCCAGTTATGCCAGCACCATTTATTGAAGATGCTTTCTTTATTCCATCATATAAATTTAGCTCCTTTGTCAAAAATCAGGTGTTCATACATATGTGGGTTAATATCATGGTTTTCAACTCTATTCCATTTGTCTACCTGTCTATTTTTGTGCCAATACCAAGCTGTTTTCAGGACTGTAGCTCTATAATAGAGCTTGAAGTCAGGGATGCTAATGTCTTCAGAAGTTCCTTTATTGTACAGGGTTGTTTTGACTTTCCTGGATCTTTTGTTTTTCCATATAAAGTTAAGAATTATTCTTTCAAGGTCTGTGAAGAATTGTGCTGAAATTGTGGTGGGGATTACATTGAATCTGTAGATTGCTTTTGGCAAGATTGCCATTTTTACTATGTTGATCCTACCTATCCAAGAACATGGGAGATCCTTCCATTTTCTGGTATCTTCTTTAATTTCTTTCTTTAAAGACTCAAAATTCTTACAGTACAGGCCTTTCACTTTTTTGGTTAGCATTACTCCAAGGTATTTTATGTTGGTTTTGGCAATTGTATAGGGTGATGTTTCTCTGATTTCTTTCTCAGCCCATTTATCTTCTGTATATACTGTGGCTACTGATTTTTTTGAGTTAATCTTGTATTCTGCCTCTTTGCTGAAGGTGTTTATCAGCTGTAAGAGTTCCCTTGTAGAGTTTTTTGGGTCACTAACGTAGACTATCATATCATCTGCAAATAGTGAAAGTTTGACTTCTTCCTTTCCAATTTGTATCCCCTTTATCTCTTTTTGTTCTTATTGCTCTAGCTAGAACTTCAAGGACAGTGTTGAAGAGGTATGGAGAGAGTGGACAGCCTTGTCTTGTCCCCAATTTTAGAAGAATTGCGTTGAGTTTCTCACCATTTAATTTGATGTTGACTGTCAACTTGCTGCATATTGCTTTACTTATATTAAGGCATATTCCCGTTATCCCTGATCTCTCCAAGACCTTTATCATGAAGGAGTGTAGGATTTTGTCCCAGGCTTTTTCGGCATCTAGTGAGATGATCATATGGTTTTCCTTTCTCAGTCTGCTTATATGGTGTATTACACTAATGGATTTTCATATGTTATACCATCCTTGCCTCTCTGTAACGAAGCTTATTTGATCATGGTGGATGAGTTCCCTGATGTGTTCTTGGATTCAATTTGCCAGTATTTTTGAGTATTTTTGCATCAATTTTCATGAGGCATATTGGTCTGTAATTTTCTTTCTTAGTTGTATCTTGGGTACAAAGGTTATTGAAGCCTTGTAAAAGAGTTTGGGAATGATCCTTCGGCTTCTATTGTGTGGAATACTTCGAGGAGAACTGGTATTAGCTGTTCCTTGAATTTCTGGTAGAATTCTGCACTGAAGTCATCTGGCCCTGGACTTTTTTTGGTTGGGAGACTTCTGATGACTGCTTCAATTTCATTAGGGGTTATAGGTTTATTTAAGTTGCTTACCTGTTCTTGATTTAATTTTGGTAAGTGATATCTATCCAGAAAATGTCCATTTCCTTTAGATTTTTGAATTTTGAGGAATACAATTTTTCGAAGTATGACCTGATGATTCTCTGGATTTCCTCTTTGTTGTTATGTCCCCCTTTTCATTCCTAATTTTATTAATTTGCATATTTACTCTCTGCCATTTGGTAAGTTTGAATAAAGGTTTGTCTATCTTGCTGATTTTCTTGAAGAATCAACTCTTCGTTATATTTATTCTTTATATTGTTCTAGTTTCTACTTTATTGATTTCAGCCCTCAATTTGATTATTTCCTGGTGTCTACTACTCTGGGTGCATTGGCTTCTTTATGTTCTAGAGCTTTCAGGTGTGCTGTTAATTCTCTAGTTTGACTATTCTCCATTTTCTTTATGTGGGCACTTGGTGCTATGAACTTAAGCACTGCTTTCCAAGTGTCCCATATGTTTGGGTATGTTGTGTCCACATTCTCATTGAATTCTAGGAAATCTTCAATTTCTTTTTTTTTATTTCTTTCTCAACCCAGGAATTGTGCAATTAGGTGTTATTTAATTTCCATGATTTTGTAAGTTTTCTGCAATTTGTGTTGTTGTTGAATTCTAACTTTAAAGCATGGTGGTGTGATAAGATACAGGGAGTTATTTTAATTTTTTTGTCCCTGTTGAGGTTGCTATGTTGCCAAGGATGTGTTCGATTATAGAGAAGGTTCCACGTGGTGCTGAGAAGAAGGTATATTCTTTTGTATTTGGATGGAATGTTCTATAGATCTCTGTTAAACCCAATTGGGCCATAACTTCTATTAGTTCCTTTGTATCTTTGTTAAGTTTCTGTCTGGTTGTCCTGTCTAGTGGTGAGAGAGGGGTGTGGAAGTCTCCCATTGTAAGTGTGTGAGGTTTTATGTGTGATTTGAGTTTTACTAATGTGTCTTATATGAATGTAGATGCCTTTGTATTTGGGGCATAAATGTTCAGAATTGAGACTTCATCCTGATGGATTGATCAGATAAGTCTTTATAAAATATATAGATTAATAATTATGGTTGATATTTAAGAAAAAGATAGCAGCCGAATGTTGGTGGCTCACGCCTTTTATCCCAGCACTCGGGAGGCAGAGGCAGGTGGATCTCTGTGAGTTCGAGACCAGCCTGGTCTACAAGAGCTAGTTCCAGGACAGCCTCCAAAGAAAGAGAGAAACCCTGTCTCGGGAAAAAAAAAAAAAAAAAGAGATAGCAGCTAAGAAATCCTAGTCATTGGTCGGTAGTATCATAACTAATATAAAATTTTCTGTGTGTTACTTGGGGTTCTAATGTGGCGGCGGGTGGAACTCGGTTGGATGGCATAAAGATTTATCATTACAAAGATCATGTTTTTTTTAAATTTGTTTATATGGTGAATTACATAGATGGATTTTAGTATGTTGATCCAACCTTGCATCTCTGAATGAAGCCAACTTGGTCATGATAGATGACTTTTCTGATGTGTTCTTGGATTCAATTTGCCAGTATTTTCTTGAGTATTTTTGCATAAATGTTGATGAGGGAGACTGGTCTGTAGTTCTCTTTCCTATTTGTATCTTTGTGTGGCTTGGGTATCAAGGTAACTGAAACCTTGTAAAAAGACTTTGTCAAAGTTCCTTCTGTTTCTATCATATGCAACAATTTGAGTAATATTGGTATTAGTTCTTTGATGTTTTGGTAGAATTCTGCCCTAAAATTATCTGGCTCTGGGCTTTTTGTTATGGTAGACTTTCAATGACTGTTTCTGTTTCCTTAGGGGTTATAGGTCTTTTTAGTTTGTCTATCTGGTCTTGCTTTAATTTCAGTATGTGTTGCTTATCCAGAAAATTGTCCAGTTTATTTAAGTTTTACAATTTTGTGGAGTACAGGTTTTTGAAGTATGACCTAATGATTCTGGATGTCCTCAGTGTGTGTTGTTATGTCCCCTTTTCATTTCTAATTTTGTTAATTTGAATATTCTTGATGGGAGATGTCCTTCTGTATATATATGCTTCTCTTATTGGTTGATGAATAAATTATGTTTGGCCAATAGCCAGGCAGGAAGCATAAGCAGGGCAACCAGACCAGGAGAATTCTGGGGGAGGAAAGCAGAGAGAAAGGCGAAGAGACACCATGTAGAGACAGGGAAGATAGGATTTTCCAGGTGTTCTCTGGTAAGATAAGGCCAAGTAGACACACATAGATTAGTAGTCATTAAGGCAACCTAACCTGTAAGAAGCCCTAGTGATTGGCCAAGAGCTTTATAATTAATATAGCATCCGTGTGTTTATTTTGGGAGAATTGGCTGTGGGGCCAGGCTGGAAAGAAACTGCAGCAACAATTTTCATTGAATTTCAGGGAGATTTTCATTTCTTCTTTCTTCCTTGAGCCTTGGTGATTCAGTTGAGCATTGTTCAACTTCCATCCGTTTATGGGTTTTCTGTATTTAATGTTGTTGTTCGATTCTAGCTTTAAGCTACGGTGATCTGATAAGTTATAGGGGGTTGTTTCATTTTTTTTGTAATTGTTGTGGTTTGCTTTGTTACTGAGTATGTCAATTTTAGAGAAGGTTCCATGGGTTGCTGAGAAGTAGGTATATTCTTTTGTGTTTAGGTGGAATGTTCTATAGGTGTCTGTTAGGCCCATTTGAGTCATAACATCTGTTAGTTCCTTTATTTCTCTGTTAAGTTTCTGTCTGGGAGACCTGCCCAGTGATGAGAGTGGAGTCTTGAAGTCTCCTACTATTGGTGTATGGGGCTTGATATATAATTTAAGCTTTAGTAATTTTTTTTTCAAATGAAGATGCACTTGTATTTGGGGCATAGATGTTCAGAATTGAGACTTCATCTTGATGGATTTTTCCTGGGTGAATATGAAATGACCTTCTTCATCTCTTTGATTAATTTTAGTTTGAAGTCTACTTTGTTAGCTATTAGGATAGTTACACCAGCTTGTTTCTCAGGTCCATTTGATTGGAAAATCTTTTCCAACCCTTTTCTCTGAGTTAATGTCTGTCATTGTGTTTCTTGTATGCAGCCAAAGGATGGATTTTGTTTTCATATCTAGTCTGTTGGCCTGTCTTTTTATGGGCAAATTGAGTTCATTGATATTAAGAAATATTAATGACCAATTATTGCTTGTTCCTGTTATTTTTGTTTTTGATGTTGGGGGTGGTATTGCATGTGTGTTTGTCTTTGGGATTTGCTGGTATGGTATTATTTATTCCCTTTGTTTTTGTGGATATAACTAACTTCCTTCGGTTGGAGTGTTGCTTCTTGTATTTTCTGTAGGGTTAGATTTGTGAATAGGTATTGTTTAAATCTGTTTTTGCCTTTGAATATCTTGTTTTCTCTACTTATGGTGATTTAAAGCTTTGCTGGATTTAGTAGTCTGGGCTGGCATCTGTGGTCTCTTAGTGTCTGCATACATAATATCTGACTTCCGGCTTTCATTGTTTCCATTGAAAAATTGTGTATAATTCTGATAGGTCTGCCTTTAAATGTTACTTGGCCCTTTTGCTTTGCAGCTTTTAATATTCTTTCTTTATTCCGTATGTTTAGTGTTTTGATTATTTTGTTTATTATTATGTGGCAAGGGAAAGTTTTTGTGGTCCAGTCTATTTGGTGTTCTGTAAGCTTCTTGTACTTTCTTTAGGTTGGGAAAGTTTTCTTCTATGATTTTGGTGAATATATTTTCTGTGCCTTTGAGTTGGATTTCTTTTCCTTCTTCTATCCCTATTATTCTTAGGTTTGGTCTTTTCAGGGTGTCCCAGATTTCCTGCATATTTTGTCTTAAGAATCTGTTGGATTTAACATGTTCTTTGACTGATTAATGTTTTTCCTCTATTGTATCTTCAATGCCTGAGATTCTTTCTTCCATCTCTTGTATTCTATTGTTTATGCTTGTATCTGTAGTTCCTGATCGTTTACCCAGATTTTCGATTTCCTGAGTTCTCTGTGTTTTCTTTATTGCCTCTAAGTTTTCAAGTCTTAAACCATTTCCTTCACCAGTTTGATTGCTTTTTCTTGATTTTCTTTAAGAGATTTGTCCTTCCCTTTAAGGGATTGGTCCCTTCCAATTTTTTGTCTTTTCCTCCATTTCTTTAAGGGAGTTTTTTATTTCTTCTCTGAGGGCCTCAATCATCTTCATAGTTTTTTTTTTTTAATATATTTTCTTCTGCTTCATCTAGTTTGGGCTATTCAGGTCTTGATGATGTAGAACCACTAGTTTCTGGTGGTGCTGTATTGCTCTTTGTATTGAATATATTCTTACACTGTTGTCTACCCATCTCTTCCTCCAGTCAGTACAGGTAGAGCCTTGCTTTAGGGGTGTCCCTCTTCTTCCAATTGGTACAGTTGGGGAGTCTGGCTCTGTCGAATGCTCCTTCAGATGCAGGCAGAGTTTAGCCTCTGCCGGGTGTATTGGACCCTAGGCTCAGATGGTCTCTCCTCTCAGTGTAGGCTGGCCCGTGTCTCTGCCAGTCACTCCTCCAGGTGCAGGCAGTGCTGTGACTCAGGTGATTGCTCCTCTAGGTGTTGGTGGGGATGAGGTTGAGGCTCTAGTGGCTGAATAGTTTCTGGTGGCAGGGGCTGCCTTGTTGCTGATGCTGTCTCCTGGTGTGCCCAGAGGCACTTCTTAAGATAATTCTGGAAGCCTCAGCTCTGGATGCTTTCAATCCTCTCATTGGGCCCGCTGACCCCCTCTTTCTCTCCCTACTTCTGGGTCTCTTACTTGGTCGCTGACATATACTGTCTTTCTCCTTCTCTGAGTGTCATTCCTCCCACCCCCTGCATGCTAAGCAAGCACCCTGTCTGCTGAACTCCACCCCAGGCCCAGTTACGTACATTTTGAAGATGCAATCCCACCCTGTTCTGACTTCCAGTGTTCTCAATATGATGCTTTCCAGGAAGTCTGTCTTCCTTTCTTCCTCCTTGCTGATGGGAAGTTTGACTGTGTCTTTCATACTGTGCAGTCTTATTCTGCCTGTACCTTTGGATCTTGTTCTTCTGTGTATAGCTTGTTTGAGTCTCTGTTTCCTAGTTTACAGACTTAGTCGTGACCTGTCTTCAATCTAGAAAAGTTTTAAACCATTTTCTCTTAAAATGTTCCCACATTTTTCATGTTGCATTCTGATTTACTGCTTTGTTGTTGCCCGTGTGCCAGGATTGAATCCAGGGCCTTGCCATGCCAGACAAGAATCTGTTGAGCTGTTTCCCATCCTTCTATGTTGTGTTCTGATAATTTAAAAAAAATAATTTCCTAGTTTTTCTCTCTCTCACTTTTGTTTCATTTTTGGTTCCATTCCTTAAAGTTGTAATTGCTTTTCTTTTTCTTTCTTTTCTTGGTGGGGGCATGGCACATTTTATTTTTATAATCAGAAAAATAAGTTCCAAATTCTCAGTTCAGAGGCTGTAGTTGAGCATCAAAAAGGGGGTCTGTCCAGTGTGAACAGGACTAAAGAGAACAGGTAGCAGGTATAGTTGACTGGGGCCCCTGGCCCACAAGGCCAAGAAAGCCCCAGGTAGCCAGCATGGATGTTCCAAGCCCAGGGCCCTTGAAGTTGTAATTTCTAATCTTATTGCCTTTCTGATTCTAGAAATTGAAGCTGGAAGTTTGAAAATGTGTTTTATAGGCCTGAAAGATGGCTTAGCAGGTAAAGGCGCTTGCCATGAAGCCTGATGACCTAGTTAAAACCCTGGAACTCAGATGGTGAAAGAAGACAGCAGATGTCATGTTGCCCTCATGTGTGCCATGGTGTGTACACACACACACACACACACACACACACACACACACACACACACACACACACAATCTAAATAAAATAAATGCAAAAAATTTTGTTTTCCCATAGCAACATGATCTTTCTAATGTATATGTAGTTGTAATTTTCTCTGTACTCATACAGATATCAATTTAAAGTCTTGCAGCTAATTCTCGAGTCTACAGAATATCCCTCCCCTGGCTTGCATCTTCATTTGAGCTCTTTATTGGTGTGTGTTTTCACTCCTTCCTGGATGTTAGGGCTTCCCTACAAAGTAACTTTCTGTCCCTGTTGAGGCTTCAAAGGTTCTTTTGTATGCTAGCTGATGTTTTGAAATTGGTATTTCATAAATATATGATTCACAGGCCTAGGGATTCTCAATCATTCTGTCTCTACCCAGAGCAATGTTCAAATTGCCCTTCTCTGTTGCTGGGCCCAAGGGAATACGGTGTGTGTATTTACAAGGGTTTACAGCCTTGATTTAGGAGGGTGCCTTGGTTAGGATTTCTATGCTGTGACAAAACACCATGATTATAAGTAAGTTGGAGAGGAAAGGGTTTATTTCCCTTACACTTCTACATCATAGTCAATCACTAAAGGAGGTCAGGACAGGAACCTGGAGGTGGGAGCTGATGCAGAGGTCATGGAGGGGAGCTGCTCCCCATGGCTTGCTCAGCCTGCTTGCTTTTAGCACCCAAGGCCACCTACCCAGGGATGACACCATCCATAATGAACTGGATGTGCCCCCACATCAATTACTAATTAAGAAAACGCCTCCACAGACTTGGCAATAGGCCAGTCTCATTGGAGTACTTTTCTCAGTTGAGGGTGCTCCCTTCTGAAATGACTCTAGCTTGTGTCAGCTGACATAAAAACTAGCCAGCCTAGAGGAAGTACATCAGAGAGCCCCTCATGTCTATCAGTCCCTGGGTTCTCACACCCTCTTCTGTCCTTACCCTTGCTCACCATAGCCTGCCATATCAGCCTTGACTTTTCCTATCTCAACTCTGGAGCTCCTTTGTGAGCTCCATTGCTTGTTACATTGTTGTTGCTATTCTAGTCAACATCTTCATTGGTAGGGTTGGGCAGATGATCGCCTTTTGTCAACCCAGCTGCCAGCTTTGTTGCCCTAATTGAGCTGTTCAACTCCATGTTACCTGTTTCAGAAATCCAAAGCAGGGTATGACTGACAGTTTTCAGCCTACAATTTAAAAGTTGCATTATTTTCGGTCAACCCTTTTCTTCTCTTTATTCATCCCCACTTTCTTTCTGATTTTCTTCTCAAAAAATGTATCACCCCCTTCACACAGCTTCCTCAGTCTATTCCTGTAGTTGTTCTTCCTTTTTTCTGTCTGTCTGTTGTCATTATCCCCATTCCCCAACACACACACACACACACACACACCACACACACACACACACACACACACACACACACCACTGACCCATCAACCCTTCTACTATTCTCATGCTCACCAGGGCTGTCTTTCCCACAACATCCAGTAGTGTTTTCTCCATCTGTCTCAGTGGAGTATTCCTCAGTGCAGTTAAAGATGTCTCTTATAGATGAGGCCTTGGTCAGCCTTGCCTGAAGCCTTAGTGCCTGAAGGCTATACTATGAAGTCTCAGTTGACTATGCCCTTAGTCTGCTTACTTTGGTAGTGTCTTTTTCTCTTTCTTTGTCCTCTGTTGTGTGTTAGATTCTCTTAGCATATGTTGGTCACAAGGTAGGAGGTGGGAGTGCTTCCTCGCCTTCTTATATGTAGTTCTTCAGACTTTCTGACATCTCTAAGACTAGCATCAATGTTTTTGCTCTATGCTTCCACGTTCTTTGTACTTTGTCCCTTCCTAACCTAGGTAGTATTTCTGTAGTTTTGTGTCTTTTCCAGCTCTGGGTGGGTCTGAGAAGAGCGAGGAATGGCAGAGGTCACAAGGATTGCTTGTGGTAAGCTCCATTGTGTAGCCACTGGAGACAGCATCGTCCTTGGTGCAGGCTGGCTTTCAGGGTGGTGGAAGGAAGCCAGCAGGTAAGGCAGTGTGTCTGTATAACTGGATGACCTAATGTGTTCTATTTCTGCCAAGTCTGTAGCAGTCATGACAATGTCATGTTGTGTTTTCAAATGTGGACCAGCCTCACACATTGACACATCCTCACTTTATTCTTTGTGGCACAGACCTTACCAGGATGCCTCCTTGACCTGCCCACAGGTGGGGCTCTCTTGGTCATGGCTCTGTCCTAATTACTGTTTATTACAATTCTGTTTTCATAATGTTAGTCAGGAGCTATGCAAACCACTCAGTAGCTTTTGAGGGCATTTCTATTCAGTTGGATTGAATTTTACTGCTTCATTTCATTCTTATTTGTTAAAGAATTCAAAACACATGGCCATAGTTCTGCTGGCTGTGCTGTGTAGTTGATCTAACAGGGTCTTCTGAAAAAAAAATAGCTTTAAACATTTTAAACATGATTCATTCTTTTTCCTATTCACCTTATGGTTTCTCCATGTATTCTAAAGTCTTTCTAGACACAGTTCTGGGAAGACAAAGACTTTCATTATTTTTTTTCTTGCTAGAACTTTCTTTGTGCATTAAATTGTTATGTATATAATTCACAAACAAATACCTTCTTTTCTGTAAATTTTTTAATACAATATGTTCTGATCATGGGTTTTCCCCAAACAGTTCTCAGATCCTACCCAAATCTCTACCCACCCAAGAAAGGATGTAAAGATACCCTTGATTTCTCTCTTTTTAGAAAGCAAACAAACAAAACTCCAAACAAACCAGAATATAAAAAGTAACAGAAAAGTACGAGACACATGCCCTTCTTAGACAGTCACCTCAGCACCTGGCATGGTGCCATCTTCATGGTTGCTGCTCAGTAAATGGTACGTGAAGTCATACCACCTCTCTAGAGTGGCCTTGACCTTACTGTGACACTGTCTTCTCTTAGGTCAAGTGTTTTCGATGAGGTATTTTATCCAGCCTGTGTTTAGCAACAGTGATGCTATTGTTCTGTGAGTTTTAAGTCAGTGGTCCCTCCTTCTCAGTTGCTTTCTTTAATCCCGGATCGCTTCCCTCACTGGAGAGCTCATTTTCAGAGAAGGCTTTGTTTGCTCTTTGAGTTTTATCACATCACTGATTATCTTTTTATTATTTAACTCATTTAATACGGTACTTTGTGCTATATATCTTATATCCTTTACTGCAATTAGTGTAAATTACATACCTATAATATATAGATACAATACACCTGATGTGTGTACTCAGTGAATGGTTGTTTCCAAACTAACATCTTAATTTGAGCTAGTAGGTAAATTTGCATTCTTGGATCATGTATAGTGTTATATCTTTTGAGTTTTTTTCAAGTTATAATTTTATTCAGACATTACAAGATATAATTTGTTTTATTTGTACATCTCTCTCTTTTTTTATTTTGCAGAAAGAGCACAGATATTCTGAGGAATTCACTTGATTCTGATCTGGGAGTAAAGTCAGACTGAAAAATTACTTTTATTCTCTCTGTGTGTTCACGTGTGTGCTTGTATGTACATATGTGTAGACTAGAGGCCATTCCTCAGAGCCGTTCCCCTTGTATTTTGAGTTAGCTTCTCACTGGCCTGGAGCTCACCAGGTAGGCTGTGTGGTCAAGAGGTTTAGCAGAGTGGAGTGACAGATGCATTGGTTAGTATTTGCAAGCCCCACAGAGACCTTTAAGGAAGGCTTACTAGGGAGGATGGTGTTTGAACTATTGTTGGGAAGGCAATATAGATTTTTTTCCAATTGGAGAAACTAGTGAATATTGGGCATGTGACACCTAGAGAATTAATATGTCACACAAAGGTTTGGAAGAAATAAAATAGAAGGCTCTCCTAGGTAAACAGATAATTTTAAGCACACAACCTGGCTCAGAGATTTTGATAGTGTCAGGATTATAGACGTTATTGGACTTGTTCTGTGATAGAAAGGTGTCTAAATTGAGATTTAATTGGCTACATAGACAAAAGAAACAAGTATGTTCTCATTATTTTTAAAGCTTACCCAATTAAAAATTGTACAGTATAATCATGAAAAATGACAGATTGTGAGCTTTTTATGTCTCTAAAGTTAAGCTTTTCCCAATATGATCTTCTAGCAGCTTTCATGACTTTAAAAATAATTTTAGTATAAAAATAATTTTCACCTCAAAATTAGCAATTACATTACCATAAGAGGCCAAATAAGGTAACACAGTGGCCATTTTGCATTCATGCATGACAGTTAGTTTCCAAATATTAGCAGCCTAAAACATATCTTTAGTGATTCCTGGTTGGTCACGTTTCTAAACATTCATGTGTTCTTTCTTATTGTGTGACAGCATGTGAACATCACTGTCTAAGAAGCATGCCCTGGGAACTGGTCCTTGTGTAATACTGAGGTGGACCATTAGCCAGAGGTCCTCAGCTCTTAAAGCAAACTGTCGCAAGAAATTAAGGTTATCTCATGAAATAAAGAGAAGTGAAGATGTGGGCGCGCGCATGTGTACGTGTGTGTTCTTGTGTGTGTGCGTGCGTGCGCGCGCGCGTGCGTGCGTGTGTGTTTGTGTTTGCAAAGCTTGTAGAATGAGTTTGCTCAAGTACATTCAAGTGTTCCTTATGTGTTTGAACAATATTTGTTTTGTAGTAATCAAGTATCTAAATGAGAAATTATATACAACCTAGACTTTATTAGGGATGATTAAGTGTGTGATGGTATTTACTTTAAAAAAGGAGATCCATAATTTCATCTTAATGTCATTTGTGTCACAAAAGTGGAAAATTTCTAGATTACCCCGAACATTTATGGAAGACAAAGGCTGCATCTGTTTTTCTCATGTGTGTCTCACAGTTGTGTGTGACATCTGTTACATTTCTATTGCTGGCTTCCCAGACATCCAGCATGTGCTACTTTCTTAGCCATTTAACAAGCAAGTAGAGAATAAACCTTGACAGTGTATACCAAAGATCTAAAACGAAAGACTAAGTATGGAAAGTCATATAGAAGCTTTTCGCCATTTGTGTTCGTTCAGAGTCACTGTCCCTGGGGAACTGTTGTGGCAGAGGGGATAATGTGGGGTCTGCCTGCTCTGATAATAAGGGAAGGTGATTCACTTCTGTATTTACTCATTTTCCCTGTTGTTACTTACTTCTACCTTATGAGTTTAAATAAACAGTTTTCTTATATAGGACCCTTTTCCTTAAATCACATTAATGTAGACAATTTTGGAATATTTGAAGTAAGACAGGAAGATTGGTGTTTAGAGTTTACCCCCTTCGTATGATGTGAACACTTGCACATGTGTTTTTAGTGATGTGCCTGAGATCCTAAGCTTTTCTCTTCAGACCATAATTCCTCTCCAGCCAGAAGTATTTGCATCTTAGTAGGAACTATGGCTTATGGCCTGATATTTGCTAAGTTTTTCTTTGGCTTATATGGCTTTGTTTATGGTCTTGACATTGAATAAGTCAAGATTATTTGAAATATAAAGAATGCTGCAAATTTTTCTTTTTCGGTTTTATTTTAATGAAAAGTTTTCTTAGACATTAATAATTTTATTTGGTTGGAAGAATAAATCTGAATGATTTTAGTGTGTACTTAACAAAAAGCCAAGCATTTTTCTTGCATAAATCTGGATAAGATATTCACAGCATCTTACTTACTTTAAGTGATATATTTCTGTTTTTCAGCTTTCACTCACCTGCATTGGATTTTTTTCTTCTTTGTCTTTCTTTAAAAACAAAAACAAAACCAAAAAAAAAATATGAGTAAATGCTTAAGATTTGTCCTGCCTGCCTGACTCAGGGTCTGATATTGCCATTTTCTTCTTTGTTCCTAGCATAAGCATACACTAACAACAGGCTTTCATAAGGGATACATTTTTGAAAGTACAAATATCAATTTATGCCAAACATTTTTCCAAATAAAAGCTAGAGGAAGTTGAATTAAAGCCGCCTTCAGATATGTTAGCCTCCATGTCAACCACAGAATTATTTTTGTCTCTTTTTAGCATTTCACTTTTGAATAAAATTACTTACCCAGCAGAGACTGTCATGACAGGAAATGCTGTATTGCAAGTAGCACTTTCTACCCTTGCTGGCCAAGCTTGCCTTAAGCATCACAAACTGTCCAATTCCCGTGGGCTTTTTAAAGCCTTAGCTGTCCTTCTGGGGTGGCAGGCTGTTAACAACTGACCTTTTCTTGTACTCTGATGTATGTGATGACAGCAGGTGTTGACCTACAGTAGGAAGAAGCACACTGATGTCCCTGTGCACAGCAGGCAATACATGTGGAGTGAGTGGCTATCGGATGCTTTGTGGTTTTACTTTAGCATTCCTTCACAATCACTCATGGTATCTACCCACTTGTGTTTGTTTACAGACATGCTTCCATCATTTCTTCAGAAAGCCGAAGTTGTCTCCGAAGCTTCTAGAGAGACTTGTGTGGCCTTGAGTGACTGCCTCCACCTCTTAACTAAACAAGAAGGGGTAGGTTTTGGAATTGAATTTTTCAAAGCAATTGCTGGGTGTCACATGCCTAATTATCTGATAAGCCACTGTGTTCAAGTTGTTCAAAAGTAGTGTAAAATCAGTTTTATCAAAAGAAGTGAAAACTTCATTTCCCATCAAAATCAGAACTTACTCATTCTTGACCAGATAGGATGATTGTGAAATAAGCTGTGTTTACATCTTTGGGATGTATTGATGTAGCCATATTAAATAAACATGTGTAACACTCATCTAGCCAAGGTGGTTGTGACATTTCAATAAGAGGGATGGGAGAGTATTCTAGAACACACATCCATATATGAGAGTTGCATAATGCCTGAGGTCTAGAAAACAGGAGTTAGGTTGCCTGTCTAAACCGAACTCCATGACAAACTTTGCTCTGCTGCTTTCTGATTCGACAGTATGCCATCGGAGTTTCAAATCTGAGGAAGAACATCGTGCATGTCCATTCATTGTTCTTTTGCTAAGGATTAGAATGTTGTAAAATATCTTTTGTTGTCTGAATTGGTGTTTTTCTTGTCTGTAGGTTTTTTAAATTTCCCTTCTCATTTTAATGTGTGTGTGTGTGTGTGAGAGAGAGAGAGAGAGAGAGAAAGAGAGAGAGAGAGAGGAGAGAAGGAGGGAGGGAGGGACCTTTATTTTCTTAAGATATCAAATATCTTTTTGTTATAATTTATTTGCAGTATGGTCAGAAATTGGGTTTCATAAAATCAGAAACATACAGCTGGTTTATGGGGTTTTGTTTGTGTCTTTATGCAGAGATTGAACATTTTGTTCTTCTACGGGTAAAGCAGAAGCCTTACAAATTCATATACAAGTTTTAAAATTCTGCCTTTGTATGTGTATCACAAATTTCATGTATGATATTCTTATGTGGAAGAGAAGAAAACACTAGTATGAATTTATTGGAAAGAGTGGGGTTTTTTTTGTTTTTTTGTTTTTGTTTTTCCTCGAAACAGGGTTTCTCTGTGTAGCTTTTGAGCCTATCGTGGCACTCGCTCTGTAGACCAGGCTGGTCTCGAACTCACAGAGATCCTCCTGCCTCTGACTCCAAAGTGCTGGTATTAAAGGTATGTGCCACCAACACCTGGCCGGAAAGAGTCTTAAGACTACTCCTGTCACAAGCACAGGAGAACGATAACTGTGTACCAAGCCTTTCATTATTTTTTTTTCATTTTTATTCTTTTTTAAAAAAATTATTTATTAGTTCTAGTTAGGGAACAAGCTTGTTTCAAATCCCTTCTTCCTCTCCCTCCCCTCACCCGCATCCCTCCTCACCCCCAGCCACCCCCACCCCATCCACCCACCACTCCCCAGGCAGGGTAGGGCCCTCAATGGGGGCTCTGCAAAGTCCACCAAATCTTCCTGTGCTGGTCCTGGGCCCTTCCCCATGTGTCCAGGGCAGAGTGTAACCCTTCACATGGGATGGGCTCTCAAAGTCCCTTCTTGCACCAGGGAAAAATAATATCACCACCAGAGGCTCCCTGGAGTGCAGAGGCCTCCTTATTGACATCCATGTTCAGGGGTCTGGATCAGTCTTGTACTGGCCTCCCAGACAGCATCTGGGGTCAATGTGCTCTCCCTTGTTCAGGCCAACTGTTCCTGTGGGTTTCTCCAACCTGGTACAGACCCCTTCGATCTTCATTCCTCCCTCTCTTCAACTAAATTCCAGATTTCAGCTCAGTATATATCTGTGGATGTCTGTCTCTGCTTCCATCAGCCACTGGATGAGGGCTCTAGGATGGCATAAAGAGAAGTCATCAGTCTCATTTTAGGGGAAGGGCTTTTAGGTTATCCTTTCCACCATTGCCTGGATTGTCAGATAGTGTCATCCTTGTAGGTCTCTGGAGAACTCCCTGGTTCCAGATCTCTTCTTGGGCCTATAGTAGCTCCCTCTGATATGGTATCTCTCATCCTGCTCTCTCTCCTCTGTTCTTCCCCCAACTCACTATTTCTGCTCCTCCATTTCCTCTCCTCTACTCCTCTTCTCTTGCTCTTATTGTAGCAGCTCCCTCCCTCCTACCCTCATGCTCCCAATTAGTTCAGGAGTTCATGCCACTTCCATTCTTGGGGACCATTTATTCCTTAGAGGTCTTCATGTTTCCTAGTTTCTTTGGTGAAGAGGATTATAGGCTAGTAATCCTTTGCTCTATGTCTAAAATTCATATATCAGTGAGTACATACCGTGTTTGTCTTTTTGTGACTGGGTTACCTCACTCAGGATGGTTTCTTCTAGTTCCATCCATTTGCCCACGAATTTCAAGATTCCATTGCTTTTTTCTGCTGAGTAGTACTCCATTGTATAAATGTACCACATTTTCTCAATCCATTCTTCAGTTGAGGGGCATCTAGGTTGCTTCCAGGTTCTGGCTATTACAAACAATGCTGCTATGAACATGGTTGAACATATGTCCTTGTTGTATGAACATGCACTATTTGGGTATATACCCAAGAGAGGAATGGCTGGATCTTGAGGTAGACTGATTCCCATTTTTCTGAGCAACCGCCATACTGATTTCCAGAGTGGTCTTACAAGTTTGCACTCCCACCAGCAATGGAGGAGTGTTCCTTTTTCTCCACATCCTCTCCAGCATAGATTGTTATTGGTATTTTTTATTTTAGCCATTCTGACAGGTGTGAGGTGGTATCTCAGAATTGCTTTGAGTTGCATTTCTCTGATGGCCAATGATTTTGAGCACTTTCTTAAGTGTCTTTCAGCCATTTCAGATTCCTCTGTTGAGAATTCTCTATTAGTTCTGCAGCCCACTTTTTAATTTCATTGTTTGGTGTTTTGGTATCTAGCTTCTTGAGCTCCTTATATATTTTGGAAATCAGTCCTCTGTCAGATGTGGGATCAGTGAAGATCTTTTCCCATTCTGTGGGTGGTCGTTTGTCCTACTGACTGTTTCCTTTGCCTTGCAGAAGCTTCTCAGTTTCAGGAGGTCCCATTTATTAATTGCAGACCTCAATGTCTTTGCTACTGTCATAATGTTCAGGATGCTGTCTCCTGTGCCAATTTGTTCAAGGGTAATTCCCACTTTCTCTTCTAGAAGATTCAGTGTGGCTGGGTTTATGCTGAGATCTTTGATCCATTTGCACTTAAGTTTTGTGCATGGTGACAGGTATGGATCTATCTGCAATTTTCTGCATGTCCGAATCCAATTGTACCAGCACCATTTGTTGAAGATGCTATCTTTTTTCCATTGTATAGATTTAGCACCTTTGTCAAAAATAAGGTATTCGTAGGTGCGTGGGTCAATATCAGGGTTTTCAATTCGATTCCATTGGTCTATCTGTCTATTTTTGTGCCAATACCAAGCTGTTTTCAGAACTATGGCTCTATAGTAGAGCTTGAAGTCAGGGATGGTGATGCCTCCAGAAGATCCTTTATTGTAAAGAGTTGTTTTGGCTATCCTGGGTTTTTTATTTTTCCATATAATGTTGAGTATTGTTCTTAAGTGCCTTTCTGCCGTTTGAGATCTTTCTGTTGAGAATTCTGTTTAGATCTGAACCACATTTTTAAATTGAATTATTTGGTAGTTTGATGTCTAGTTTCTTGGGTTCTTTGTATATTTTGGAGACCAGCCTTCTGTCAAATGTGGGGATGGTGAAGATTTTTTCCCATTCTGTAGGGAGCTGTTTGTCTTATTGACCTTGTTTTTTGCAGAAGAACAGAAGCTTTACAGAAGCTTCTCCGTTTCAGGAGGTCCCATTTATTCATTGTTGCTCTCAGTGTTTGTGCTACTGGTGTTCTATTTAGGAAGTTGTCTCCAGTGCCTATGCATTCAAATGTATTTCCCATTTTCTCTTCTATGAGGTTCAGTGTGGATGGATTTATATAGAGGTCTCTGATCCACCTGGACCTGAGTTTTGTGCATGTTGATCCTGTTCAAGACAGAACTGATTCAAGGTGTAGGTCCAAGTTCATATTGAAACCAATTCAAGTGTGTCAGACAAGTGTACTAACTTGCCTCTTAGGGACAGAGTCACAAGTTTACTGCAGGTTAATACTATGCTCCTGATGGCTTTAGGTCAGGTGGGTGCCATTCATCCAGTGTGAGGTTTCCTTTCTCTTATATGTAGGGGGTTTCAGCCTTCATTTGTCTGCTATGTGTGATGTGTTACTGGAACTGGTTTTCTGATTTAGCTTTGGCATGCTCCCACGTCCACATTTTCCTTTGCTAAGTTTTTAGGTAATGTTGCACTTGGCATGAGAAAGCTAGCTACTGGTCTGTGCCGTGGTTTGTGTTGTACAGATGGTAGTTGTTTACCTGCACAAACCAGATAGTCATTCTGCATCAGCACTTTCACCCGAAATGGGGCAAAGACTGTTGCATAAAACAGAGTCACTCAGGGCAAGGCACAGCCCACATGATGCTGTTTTTTTATAACCTAGAGCAAGCATGCATAGCCTGCTCTCCTCAACCCTCACTCCATTATTCCTTTTAGTGATTAAATGTCAATTTTTCTAAAAACACCCTTTCTCGGTGTTTCTGTTTTTGGTGGTTTGCAGATTTCATATGCTAGTTTGTTTGTGTGATACAGTGTTCTTAGTAAATCTGAACTGAGATAATAACTTTGGGCTCAAAAAATTATATTTCTGGTTTCATACAGTATTTAGCACACTGTAAAAACAAGTCTCTCATTTCTTATATGGTACCTAATGAATGTTCAGTTACCTTTTGGTTCTAGGGAAGGTATGATTTTAAGACTGAAAAACAGGTTGGTGTGTGTTTAATTTCTGAAAAAAAATATATGTTTTAATTTTTAAGCCATCTGCTTAATAAAACAGTATATATAACCCATCTCTTACTGAAGAACAATTTATATAGACAAAATCATTAGCCTTTAGTAGTAAGACTTCAATTCTTTTCGCTTCTAAAATTTGCCAGGAAGATTAAATACAGTAGTATAAGCAGAATGCCCTGGTGCCTGGAGGGTGCTGAGCTCCCAATAAAAACTGGCAGTTATAAAGATTTTACATAAGTAACACTTGATACCTCCTCTCTGGGTCTTTAGCATTTCATTTGTCTTGTTTGAGAAAAAGCAGTGTTATCTAAGGAAACTATTTGAATGCTGAGTGTGGTGTAGCACACATCTCTAATCTCAGTGCTTATGCAGGAGAATCCTCATGAGTTAGTTCAAAGAGAGCCTGGACTACATACTGAGTTTGAGACTACTCAGAAACACAGTGTGAGACTCTTCACCAGCCCCATACAAGAAAAGAAAAGAAAAAAAAAAAACTATTCCCTACTCTAGGGATGATGCTGTTTGTTTCCATGTTACCACTTGCATGTGTGTATCAGTGTGTGACAATACCAGTGCTCTTTCATGGCTGATGTAAAGGCGACATATAGGAAGTTGTCAGGAGCCCTAGGCTGAAAGTGGGGTGGGCTTGGTTTCACTTTCAGTCTTTAAACACATATATGATGGATTTCTGTAAAATGAAATGTCTAAATACTACAGGATCAAGTGCCTCCAGGTATATAGGTACACAGGGAATACAACACACAGCATGGACAGCTTCTCTCATAGAAACTAGTATTTAATGTTTCAGACTTCACTATACCTTTAAGTAGCTTTCAGAAATATTGTGAAAGCCCATCTCTCAGTAAAATGTATAAATTTCTTTCGGAGAAAAGAAAAGTAAATGATAAGTTGTATCTATGAGGTTCTTCTTTTATTGTCATCATCAAAGCAAGTTTTCAATACACGGCCATAGCTGACCTCGAACTCTCACTGCTTCCAGAGTGCTGGGATTGTTTTTTGCAGTACTAGGGTTGGAACCCAGGGCCTTGCGCTTACTAGATGAGCATTCTACATTCTGCCATATTCCCAGCCCACATACTGATTTAGAGTGTAAAAATTTTAAACTTAATTTTCTATTTTCAGGTGTGTTGGGATTTTCTATTTGCAATTGGTCATGATTCTTTGCCTTGATACAGAGATACATTCAAGAAAATGTTCACAGGTTATGCTAAAGAGAACAGTTTTAATCATGCCTTTAAATTCTTATTTGCTCCTTGAATTTTACAACTATCTGCTTGCATCTAGCAATGGAATGCTAACCCTTTGATTTACTTGGTCTAACACTGTTTATTCATGAGAAAAGCAGGTTGTTAGACATGCTAAAATCATGTCCATGATCCAGTAAGCTGGCTTGACATAGGAACTAAGGCACTTTAAGTGTTTTTGGGCCTTTGTGTATGAGTCATACCTTCTGTTTCTGTAATTTATGTGTGTTTTTGCTTTTTGGTGCATGCTTTCATGTGACCTACATGGCTGGAGTTTTTAATTACAACCTGTAGATAAATGAAGTATTATGGCAGGAAGGTTTTATTTATTTTTAAAAAAAATCTAACTAGTTGAGAAAATGATAGTATTCCAAAATAAGCTGTAAATTGTGTGTGTGTGTGTGTGTGTGTGTGTGTGTGTGTGTGTGTGTGTGTGTGTGTGTGTGTGTGTAGGGGTGGTGATGATGGGAGAGGGCCATGTGGAGTCCTGAGGAGAACTTTGGCTGTTGTTCCTCTGACACCACCCACCTTGTTCTTTGAACAAGGTAGTCATTGGCCTGGAATTTGCCAAGTAGGCTAGGCTACCTGGCAAGCCCCAGGGATCCACCTCTGTCCCTTGGGTTCTGGGGCTCAAACTCATGTTCTCTTGGAGCATTAAAGGCAAGCACTTCACTGTCTGAGGTATCCCCTAAACCAGTTTGTTGATCTTTAAAAGGGAAAGCTACAAGAACACACAGAAATAGTAACTGAGTTTTTGCTTGTTATTTTTTTTTCCCTTTAACCTGCTTTGAGGCTTTCAAAAAGCTAGAAATTTGTTTCATAAATTGTTTATTTCTATGGTTTTTCTCACCAGAGTGTGGTACAAAGATACATGGGAACCATCGTAGGCATTCCCCTTGTTCTGGTATTTTGCTCCTGTGTGCTTAGTCAAACCAGTTTTTCCAAGTCAGGAACCTGCCTGTCTGAAGTTTCAGAAGCTCACTTATAAACATTGCATGCTTCCATGTTAAGCCTCTTGCTGCTGAGGAGTGGTGACCCATATGTATGTTGGGTGATGGTGTAAGGGAAAGATCCAAATACAAGACTGGGCCATCTGAAAGGTGTCCAGTCTGTGCTGCTCTTCTGGATAGGAACTTTGAATAGAAGTCACGTGATTGTGTGGGCTTGCCACTTCCAAGGCATGGCCTCTGATGTTCTGTGCTTTCCATCAGTCATTTTGTGTCCTTCTGCTCTTGTTTACTGATGGCAGCTCCTCCAGCTCTGCCGCCTCTCCCATTGTGAATTCAGTGCCCATTCCATCAGTCCATACCACACCCTCACCCCAGCGTGGCTCTGCATGTGCTCCCTTCCTTTCTTCTTTGGTTGGATGCTTCTTTCTCATATTTATAGCCGTTATTGTCTCTGTATATCCCTTTCCAGTTTCATTCCTGAAAATGTGCTACTTCTCCTTTCAGTTTCTTCATTCCACTGCTCCACAGAAGTGATTCTCAACAGTGTCTCCCTGTTCAATGAGAGCATGTGTTTGTTGTTGTGATTGACACAAACTCTCATGTAGTCCAGGCCAGCCTCAAATTCACTGTGTAGCCAAGAATAACTTTTAACTCTTGGTCTTCCTGCCCCTACCTCCCTAGTGCTGGGATTACAGACTATCGTACCACTAAGCCTGGTGAGAGGATATTTTTAAATTATCTTGCTTGGCCTCTAAAGGACTTGACATTTGGCTACTTACTGCTTTTTTGAATATTCTGTGGCCTCCATGGTACTTCTTTTTCAGCTCCTTTGCCTTTCTGGCATCTCTGTCCCTTGCTTATTCACCTTGCAAAGCATTACTTCTCCTTCCTGGGCTATAAATATTAGTAGTTATGTGGGTTTCTATAGCATCCTTCCTGGATTATTGCTAGTACCCACTGCTTTCACTAGAAACACACAACGATTTAGATACCTACCTTAGACATTTTCTGTGCTATGAATTGGTATGCCAGCTGCCTTTTGAACACTTTGTGTGTTTCTGTAAGAGGTATCTTAAGACGTTTGTCTAAAACTGAATTACCACTGAAGTCAAGACCACAGGGACTGTCTCTAGTTGACTCTTGTGCTTTATCCCCAGTTTTGACTAAATTCTGTCTGTCTCATGACCCCCATTTCCCTCCCCTCTTTTTCCGTCCCAGGATACATTCTCCCCCGCTGCTCTGGTAAGGGTCCCAGGTGGCTGGCTCTGAGGATATCCACCACTTCTGCATCCCAGTTTCCACCCTTCAAAACCAGCTTAGGCGTTCCTCCTGCTCCCGGAGTCCTTGCTACCACATTGCACATTATAGACATCAGCTCTTTAAGGACACAGCTGTCCTCATTAGTCCTGTATCATAGGACTTGGCATGTTGTAGATGGTTAATAGACATCTGAGTGAATGAACGATGACTGTACAAAAGAAGGGCCATCACTTTTGGGTCAGATCAGTCTGTATCTAAACTCTGCTGCTTCAGTGTCAAACAAATTAATACCTGTTTGGGAATTCCACTTCCAGATCTGAAAACTGAGATACAGGAAGGCAGGTTCATGTGATCAGTGCAGTGCCCCTTCCCATTTCACAGGCCTTGAAAACGGCCATCTAAAACAAAGTACCTTTTGTTGTTTCCCTGCTGTGTTGAAGACTTCTTCTGTAAGCTGAATTCTTTTTTCCAGATCTTTGGGCCTGAAGGGGGAGATTCTGTAGCCAGGGCCTCCCCTTCATTGCCAAGTGTGGCTTTTGTAAGTACAAGAGTGCTTAGTTATCAGTCTAGAATTTTCAAAGATACTGTGACACTTTCCAGACAAGGATTCCAAGTTTTCTGAGTGAGCATGTGTACCCTGCAAATAGATTGGTCACCGATCTAAAGGAACATGAGATACTCTATGACTTGTTAAACAAATACCAATTTTGTTTATTGCTGCCTGGCTCAGTAAAGTACTCTCCGAAGTGGAGGACAGGTGTATACATTTTAGAAGTTAGTTTCGTTTTGTCTCCACTGGAGCCTCAGATACTCAGAAGTCTCATTGGCGTGTCAGAAGTGTGTATTTGTCTGGGAGATTGCCTGCCCCGGCAGTCCTTGTCTGTCCTTCAAAGACGGTCAGAATGAGAAACCATCTCTAAGGGGTTTCGGTCAACAGGGCATAGTGTGTGGCTCTTTGCTCAGCTCCAGCTCATTCTGGGGTGTAAGCATGTAGACTAGCTCTGCTTTAGGGATAGTGAGCCCTACTGCAGAAGCCAAGACTGCAAGGAGAGCATTGCTTTTGCTGAGTTTTCTCAGCCACAGCGTGCTGGCCTTTTAAAAGTTGTCAAGGAGAGGGCTTGAGCACAAGGCCACTCTAGGACCTTGCAGGATCCTATGTGCGCTGCTCACTCTGCACGCCAGGAGCAGTTCCCTTACTTCTCCTTGGAGAATCTCAGCGGTTTGGAGGCTGCCAGCAAGCTCTCCCCGGTGGCAGTCCCTACCTTAGCTTCCCAGAGCCGCCACGCCACGCCGGTGTAGGGGAGGGACCGAGACCACAGCCGCGAAGAAGGGAACCGCCCGCCGCAGGCTGCAGGCCACGCCGCCCGCTTGCTCTGTCGGCTCAGCTCTGTTGGCTGGGACTCTGAGGGCGGGTGAGCCCTGGAGGGCGGGTCTGAGGCCGAGCCCAGCAGCCAGGGCGAGGGGCAGAACCGACCTCTGTGGCCAAGCAGCAGAGTCCTGGGCCACCAGCCGAGCCTCTGCCCGACCTCAACCACCACCGGGAAGGCGGGCGCTGCTGCCCGACTAGGGGCGGGCCTCAGAGGTGACTTCGGGAGACCTTGCGGTACTGCCCTGGGTCGCGCCTCACCGATCAGATCGGCTGGAGGGGAGGAGAGCAGGCCGAAAACATCTGTGCTGAAGCTTGCTCGAGAACTGGGGTGCAGCGCACCAGCCTGGGTCTTCAAGATCCAGCCCAGGTGGGTGGGTTTGTGTGCTTGCTCTACCTTTCCCTGGCAGCTCTGGTGGGTGGGGGTGGGGTGGCTGGGGTACACGGCGAGGAAGAGGGGAGCAGCCAGATGTGATCCAGGGATGTGAGTTGATCCAAGAATAGTTGGACGGGTTTGTGTAGAGCCCAGTGGAGCCGTGCCTGCATGGGGAGGGGTGATGTAGCCAGAGACCCAGTGTCCCCCTTTCTTCCGGGGGGGGGGCATTCTGCCCGATGTATGCATGTATGTGCCTTGGGTTCCTAGAAGAGCCCCCAGGGAACAGTCCTTGGCTGTTGTTTCCTTTAAATATTAGTATTAGGTCAAGCAAGCTGAGGTGGGAGGAGTAAAGCAATGAAAGACAATTGTCCTAAATAACCTTCCAAGTTAGTGATTTTTTTTCCTTGTCTCTGTTCTGGTTGACATTGACATGAACTTAACCACTCCAGTTTCAGAGATCGCTGAAATTCCAGGAGCTGGCAGGGAAGTGCATGTGAGGACCGAGGAGAAAGAACTCATGTGTATGTGTGGGGGCTTTCATTTTCGAGTGTGTTGGTTAAGGGTTTTTCATTACTCACACACTGTCTTTGTAGGTTAAGCTGGCCAGCGTCCCACCCCTAGCATCCACAGGAGCTGGATTTTTCTGTTTGAAGGGAGATGGTCAGGAGAGAACGATGGAAGGGTAGAACTGAGTACAGCTCTTTAGAGTTTATGAAGCTATTAAAAGTTTCTTCATTTTAATTAGGTTCAAGGAAGGCACTTGGCTTTGAAGGCAGAGAGCATTGCTTGGCAGAAATCATTGTGAAGGAGAAAAAATGCTTGCAATCCTTGTTGGTGGACTAAGTGTAGGGTAGATCATGAAGGCTAAGTATAAACTTTCCATTCCACACGATGAAGTTTCTCCTTTAATGCTTGATTAGCACTGAAACCAATGATTTGCAAAGGTAGTTCAGTTTTGGTCTGTTAAGTGTTTAATCTGAATGTAACAACCAGGCAGCTACTTCAGCTTAGGTCTCTTTGTTACTTCTGCCATGACCGGAGTTTTAAAGGAATTTGGATCCCTATGAATACAGTTTCTGGATTCTAGTCCTCTTCTTTAGGAGCTTTTTATAGATTGCTTTCAAGAATTTCACTGGTGATAAAATGACCCATATAATCTTTCCACTCTGTCTTTCTACATGCTACAAAATGGGGAAAATAACTCAATTATTCCATAATAAAGTTAGATGCATTATTCACATACATGATAGGTTATAAAAGCACATTTAAAGTAGCATATATAAAATGATGAGTTCTTAATAGCATGGGGCTGATGCCTATCATCTCAGCACTCTGGAGAGAGTCCTGCAGGAGCCCAGGGTTGAAGATTTTTTACAGAAGCAACAAGTCAAAAGTAGCAAAGAGGGGTGAGTGTTAACAGACCATGAAGACTGGATGAGTAAAAGCAAGGTCATTTTCTAGGGGCTTTGTGGCATGTATCTAAAGAGTTTTAAACCTCGGTTGAGCAGTTAATGTCACGGGAAGATTTTAATCAAGGCAGAGATTTGATCAGATTTGCTGTTTAGAAGGAGTGGAGGACAGGCTGGAAATCAGGATGGCCAGGTCCAGGGATTCAAGAGAGATGCTAGGATGGAATCAAGTTTGACTTAAGGAAAGGAAGTTACAGAGCAGAGAAAGATTTCTAAGTATACATCGAAGCTGGGTTGAATGTGAGGAATGAAGGGGAAGGCTGAGTTGTGGCTGACTCCTGGCTTCCTGGTGTAAATTACTGGGTAGGTAGGGAATGGGAATGTGGGAAGATGAGTTAGCACCTGGCATGTTGATACACCCTTCTGCATCCTAGAAAAGCTTGGGAATCCCTGGTACTCCTTCAAGTCACCTAAACATCCTTTGTGCCCATAGCCCCCAAAGTGAGTAATACCACATGAACATGAAGCTTGGGAAAGTTCAACATCACAGGAATGAACAGCCAGAAAATTCAGTCAGAACTTCAGGGGAGCTCCTGTGACCCCAGGGGGCTAGGCATGCCATTGTCCCGAGGAACGGCAGCGTGTAGTGGTACTGCTTTACTCTCACAACTTGGGAAGAAGCCTGAAATGGAAGAAGAGCAAGGGAGTAGAAGTGATAACCGTAGACTGTGATTATCTCTGGGTGTCTGTGATCTCAAAGAATGGCAGCTTGTTCTGTTCTTCTAGTCCTGATGTTTGGAATTTCTTTTTCTTGTTCTTTCCTGGCCAGGACTTTAAGGGTAATTTAGGTAGATGCTGAGATGGCAAATCCACATTCTTCTATGATTAAAAAACAAAAAAGCAATTGTAAATTCTATAAATACCACTCACCATATTAATGATGTTCACATTTCATTCTTATATTTTTCCATATCAGGAAAAATGCTAAGCTTCAGATTTTGGCGTCTTCTTACAAATAAGAATGGCTTATAATTTTTTTCTGTCTGTCAAGTTTTTCTGTGGTTATTCTGATCTCATAAAATCAATTTGGTAGTAGTCACTCTTCTGTTGTTCCCTAGAACTTGTGTAAAATTGAAATGATTTTTGATGTTTAATAGAAAATTTCTAACAAAGCCATCTTTGTAAGTTTTGTGGACTGCTATTTAAACATATTAAATAATTATAGGGCTACTTTGGTTTTCTATTTCTTTTTTGATTAGCATTAGCAAGTTATGTATTTCTAGGGGCATCCCCTTTCCATTGAAGTTTTGGAATTTATTGTCATGAGGGATTCTTAGTACTGTACCCTTATTATCTTTTAAATTTTTGTTGGAGCTATAATTACTCCCCCCTTTTAAAATATTTTTCTGAAGGCATTCTTTCTCTCTTCAAATTAGTCTATACCCCTCAAATAAGTTTTGTTAAAGCTTTGCTTGCCTGTGTCTCAAAGAGCTGCCTTTAGCTGCAACATCTATTGCATCTTATTATTTTTAATTAAATTTTACAGTTTTCTCTCACTTTCTGTGAATTAACCTTTCCCCTCTTGTACATTTGTTATGCTTTCTCTTCTGAAGTGTGGACACTTTGTTCATCATTTGTTCTTTTCTAGATTTTAGTTATTCTTAATTTGAGTAGTTTGTAATTTAGTGAATATCAATGCTAGCTTTACCCATTACTTTATTTTATGAACTCCATTATTGCACTTTAAAGATCACTTTTTGACAGGCTGCATATACTAAAGTGTGATGTATAGGCACTGCTGGCCTAGCATTAAAAACACCTGGAACTTCGAGAAGTTGTATACCTTCCCGGTTGCCCTTCCCTTCACCTGCCTACCTGTTTTGTGTCTATGACTCTGTCTTCCTCACACACTTATTTTCTATGCCAGTCTTTTTTGTCGTCTTCTTTTACCCTCTCCCCTTCTTGCCTTGCTATACGTCTTTTAAAAATCATCTGCTCACAGTCCAGGATGGTGTGCATCTAGTTTTCTTTAATGCTCACAGGTTCAGCATTTACCACATTGGGGGTAGGAAGGATGCCTAGACAGGAGAATGTAAAGTGGCTTCTATGTGGTACCCTGAGCCATCACAAGAAGTAAAGAGAACTTGTTCTTTGCTGGGAGCAAGCTTTACAATAAGGCTTACCTTTTTCCTGTGTACTGAGGGATGTTTTCCTAATTCAGCCCCTTTTTGTCACAGGTTGTATTGAAATTGAAATGAGATAAAAATAAATTTATTATTAGTTTTATGTTTAGGTAGTCATCATATGCTCCATTCTTTAGGAAAATCTGTTAAAATAGGAATTTGTCACAGGATGGCATGGTTCCAGCCTGGTGTATTAGATGAGAGACACCATGATGGGAGCAGCAGGTGGTGGAGGGGATGACAGCAGTGCTGAGGGGTTTTACTCAGTGGCTGAGACACAGGGAGGCCTGTGAACACAGGAGCAGCTCTTCTGACTGCAGGCTCAGGCCTGCCTTCCTATGGGGGAAGCCTGTTAGTCTTTACTTAGTTGCCATTTGCTACAGTGAAGACACTGGGCTTTTCTGAGATGTATTTTTGAGCAGTCAGCTTCTACTTTGAAGAATGTCTCTGTAGTTGAGATTGTGTTATTATTCTGGGTTCTAAACAGCTGAATTAGAAGTGATGCTTTGTGGGCATAACTTTGTTTGTTTTGCATGTGATAAAGATGACTGGAGGACCTTTCTCATTTATTTTTCTTTTTCTCTGTTTCTTGCTGAGAATTGAAAGCAATACATCCATCTTGTACAACAACTGTCTCACTAGTTTTTTGGGATTTTGGGGAGGATTGATTTGAGTACATGGGATAGATGAAAGTAAAAATACCCTCTTGTTAGCTGAAGCAGCTCCATGGAACACTGTGTGAAAGTAATTGATCTACTCTGATTTCACAGAGGAAGGAGTAGGGCCTGGGGAGAGGCTCGTTAGTTGTCCAAGTTTATGTAGTAGGAGGATGTGAAACGTAGAGCTAAATCCAGAATGTGGTCTTCAGATTGAGCGCCAAAGAGCATCAGTAACAAACACAGCCATAGTGAGGAAAGTTGGTCCACAGGGGAAAAGGGCCACCTTTATCAGTGTTGATGTGGTCTTTGTATAAACTAGTTTTTCAACTTGACGAAGGTATACCAAGTTTAGAAATAAGCAAAGCAAAGGGCCAAGAACCCTGAAATGGCTTTAGACCTTGCACAGAATACCTGTGTTCCAGGTTCATAACAGGAAATGGCTGTCATCTTGGGAGAAATTCTGCTTGGGATAAATTGTGATTTAGAAGAAAATAAAATGTGTCCATCTTTCTAGATAATATAATGTTGCCCTGAGATTAAACCAGACTGTCAGTGATTTAGCTTACTCTGTGTTTACTTGATCCCAAAAAAACTGGCACTCATGGAGGTGGAAGTTGGGTATATACCTCAATTCTTCTAGGACATTTGTGAGAAATGGGCTTTATTGACACAATATCTTTGTCCTGTAGCAGACATATTCCCCTATAGTGGGTAAGAAATTAGAGCTAAGGGCAAAGAGGGAGTTTGTTTTCCCTAAAGAACTGTGTGTTTTTTCTCTCCTTGTGGACAATTAAAGGTTCATAATTGATTGTATTTCTCTCTCTGTTTTGGCCTTCAGAGAATTGAGAGCCCCATGTATGGCTTGTCCATAGTGTCTCCATAGGCCCTGTCATGAAGGGGTCTTATCCCATACCTTATTAGAAATTCTTTAGTATGTTCATGATTTCACTGTTTGGTAGTCTCTGCATTACAGTGTTATATATCAATTAGTTGAATATGCTTGTGCCCTGGCGTACTTTTGTATATAGTAATTATATTTTAGACATTTGATTTTGACTTCATTTTAGATAATTTCAAGGACCCCAATTAAATAGTGTATATTATAATGGGAAGTTTTTTAACTTTTTGTGTGACTCAATTTAACTATATATTTTAGTCCAATATTTGGAAAAATAATTTGAGGGTATTAAATATAGATAAGACTTTCCATCATAACTACATTGAGTTTGTCACTTGGTACCATTAAACACATGTTACTGCACAACTGTCTCATCCACTCTGTAAGATGGAAACTCAGTCCATGAAGCAGTAGCCTGTTCCCTACTCTCCCAAGTTCTGGAAACTCATTCTGTTCTCTATCTTTATGCAGTTGGCTCTCTTTTGTACCTCATGCAAGAGGGATCATACAGTAGTTATACAGTAGTTATGTATTTACCTTTTTCTATTAGACTGGATTCATCTCCCATACCATTCTCAGTGTTATTCCTGTTATAGCTGGGTCAGGATTCCTGTATCTGAAGCATATAATGTCCCACCCTTCGTGTGTGACTTCTCCCTTGGGCTGCTGTAAAAAAATGCTGCTGTGAACATGGACATGCAAGTACTTCTAAGTCTGGGTTGTCATCATGGTTGTGCCTGCTAGGTCATATACCATGTCTCCCGATGGCTTGTCGTGGCACAGCCATACTGCTTTCCACAGCAAGTGTACCATTTGATGCTCTTGTCAACATCACCAAGGCTCTGGTTTCTCTGTATCCTATCAATATCAAATTTACTGTTTGTTGATTGTTTTCTTAAATAGTAATCATCCTAAGAGTATATCGTGTGACAAAAAATATAAGTAGAATTACTAAGATTTTCTATGCAGATATTACCCTCCAATTTGTCAGGCTATCCCTTCCTGATGTTGGCCCATGCTTGCCTTGAAAAGCATTGATTTAACATTGTTTTTGAAACTGTACATCATTTGTTATTGGTGGGAGGGTGTACCTTAGTGTAACCCCTTTGCAAATGCTCCACAAAGCAAGCATGGTTTCATGTGTGTACATGCATGTGTGAGTATGTACACCAGTGTGAGTGCATGGGGAGCCAAAGGTTGGTATTTGTTTCTTCCTCTGTTCTCTACCTTACTTCTTGAGATATGATCTCTGACTGGACCTAGAAATCCTCTTCTCTCTACCTACCATCCCTGATATAATTGATTTGCCTGATTCCTTGGGTAGGTGCCAGTACTTTACCTACCCCGAATCTCCCCAGCCTCAATGCTTAAGATTTTTATTTTTTTAAATTAAGACTTGACTTAAATATATTTTTAATGTTATCTTTTTGTATTGTAGATTAATTACTTACTTAATTAGCTAATTAAGTAATGACCCTTTGAAATGTGACAGCAAATCAAGTGTTTGTCATGTAGAGGGTTATTAGAGGTATGAAATATGAGATGAGAAATGTTGATAGAAGAGGGTCCCTAGGGCCTGAAGAAACAGTCAATATTTCCTTTTTTTTTAAGATTTTATTTATTATGCATACAATCTTCTGCCTGTATGCCAGCAGAGGGCAGCTGGCACCAGATCTCATTCAAGGTGGTTGTGAGCCACCATGTGGTTGCTGGGAATTGAACTCAGGACCTCTGGAAGAACAGTCAGTACTCTTAACCACTGAGCCATCTCTCCAGCCCAGTGGATATTTCTTAAGTCAAAAAATTATAGACTTGGTTTGAAAAGAAAACTCAGAATATTTTATATTGAAATTAGTTTTGATCTTTAGCCATAGTTATAAGTACAGAGTTCCTAGAAACTGTTAAGAAAAAAAAATTAAGATTGAAACTTGAGAAAATGTAATCATAGAATTATAAAGGGATCCTAGACATAATGGATTTTTGTTGTTCACAGGCATTCTTCCCACAGCTTCTGGCAGCCAGGCAGTCACCATAGCAGTATGTGAACCCTTGTGTTGATGATCAGAGAGGTGTGTATCCAGTGGCTAAGAGTCACACTGATGTGGATGAATACAGTCTCTCTGTACTTACTGTATTATCCTAGCATCCTGTAACCTGGTTTTGCTTTGCTTTCCTCACTGGTGTAATGGCATCTGTACAGTGCTATGGTGGAGCGGCTGTATCAGAGTAAACAGCATGACCCATAGCTCCTGCTCCTGCTGAGTGGTCCCTTTGAGCTGCTTGTTCCACTGCAGGAGGATAAGTGGCAGAAGGTTAAACTTGCCATCGAGGTGAAGGTTTATTCCCTTCTGTCCTTTTGAATTTATGGTTCCAGGTCAGCTGTGTAGTGTCTTTTCTCTCATTTGCAGGTTTCTCAGCTATTTGGAATAGCTAGAAAATTCCTTTTCCCTAAGCCAAGCATCTCATAGCTCCTTCAGCATGACTACTGTGTCAGACTTTGCAGAAGGCTGTCTTCTCTTCTGTGAGAAAGGGTACTTTTTCTTAAAAGGTGTCTTTAGAGACAGAGCAGTTGCACAGAAAAGGGGAGCACAGAGTGTGGCTTTTCTCAGTAAACATCCTAGCTGCTAGTGGGGATCCTCCAGTGCTCTGCTCAGTTCTGCAAGACTATGGGACTGCAAGGACACGGGGGTGACCCCGATACCCTCCATGGGCCTCCTCTTCACATCTCCTTGCCATGGCCTAAGGATATGTGACACCTCCTGTCTTTCCCCTCAGTAGTTGGGAAGTGAGACAAGTGCAGGATTGCCCTCTTACTCACAGTGGACTCCCCAGGACCTGGAATGCCTGGCATGGAGTGGGTGGCTGACGAATTCTTGTTGGGTGAAGAGGACGGGACTGCACCCTTCTGCTTTGAAGACTGCAAAATACTGGGCTTGAAAGGGGCCCTTGAGGACCAGTTAAGGTCAATTTCTTTTATTTTTTTAAAGCTTACAAAAAAGTACAAAGCCATATTAATTGTTTTTTAGACTTTTGCAGATTTAAGTCACTTTGGTGTGCTTAGTAAATAAATATTCCCTTTTAGCCACCTGCTAGACAACTTTATTTGCTGGAATACCACTGACTGTGTGTGCATGGCTTGGGAGGTTTAGTATTCTCGGGAGTTAGCCCACTAAATTGGTTCCCATATGATCTTTTTCTCCTAGTTGGAGGACCATGAAGGTACTTGCCACATCAGAAGAAAACATTAAAATTTGACTGGGGCAGAAACACAGAGAAACATTTTTCTTGGCGTCTGTGTGCATGCATGTCTGAGCATGTATAAATGTTCAAGTGTGTAGGTGTGTAGGTGGAAGCACCTTACTTGTATGCCAGGGTGCTGATCCTGAAGGCTGTCTCTTGGCTACACTGGCTGCCCAGTAAGCTCTAGGGATTCCCCTGTCTCTGCTTTCTCAGGCCTGGGATTATAGGTGGAGCATCATCGTGCCTATCTTTCCAACTTAATGCAGGTTTTCATGCTTAGGTGGCAAGTGCTATGCAATTGAGCCATCTCCCCCTCAGCTTTTAAAAAGTGGATGGTGTGAAGCTGTGAGGCTGTGAGGCTGTGGCAGGCCTGGAATCCCAGCAATCAGGAGGCAAATCAATGTGAGTTTGAGCATTGTCTACAGAGCAGTTCCAGAACTGCCAAGGCTGGACAGAGAAACCCTGTCTCAAAAAACAACAAGAAGTGTGATCATGGACTATCCCTGCCCTGGAGCTGTCCTCAATAGAAAGAAGGAAGGAACTCCTTGTTCTTGTTGAGTACATGGGCAAATCCAATCAAAATCTCATCCATTATTTCAAGTTTCAGGACAGGCAAATCAATTCCAGGGTATAGGAACCAGAGTATCTGCCTGGGCTGGGTGGAGAGAAAGGCAGGGTAGCAGAAAAGGGCCTGGGAATTGAGGGGAGGGAACCCTGGGAATGTCCTGTCTTTGTGGCAGTGCTAGGTGGGTAGTATGTGCATTTGCAGGGGACTCTACCCCTAAAGCAGATGGGTTATATCTAATCTCAATAAAATTCCTTCAAAAGTACACTTAGAGTTGCTATGGTGTCATTTGTGTTTAAAATAACCTTTCTAGTTCTCTGCATTAGCAGAACTGTCAACTACAACCTGCATGACTACTGAAGATAAGATTTCATTGAGTTGTGGTTAAATTCTCCACCTTTACAGATGATCACTTGTCTATTGTGGCATATTTCTTAAACAGAGCTTTATTTCAAGGTATGTACAATGCACAAATCTGTGGAGAGTGATTACATAAGAGCAGGTTATTTTTAGGTGGAGAGCTTTGCAACCATAGGTAGTGTCCTTAGCACACTCTCAGATTGGGTTCCTAAGCAGATGCCAAGGCAGCCCTGTGCTCTGACTGACTGTCTGGAGGGACTGACTGTCCAGAGGCCCTGTGCTCTGACAGAGGCTCTGTGCTTTGAGGTTCTGTGCTCTGACGGACTGTCCAGACTGACTGTTCTGAGGTTCTGTGCTCTGACTGACTGTCCAGAGGCCCTGTGCTCAGACTGACTGTTCTGAGGTTCTGTGCTCTGACTGACTGTCCAGAGGCCCTGTGCTCTGACAGAGGCTCTGTGTTCTGACAGAGGCTCTGTGCTCTGACAGAAGCTCTGTGCTCTGACTGACTGTTCTGAGGTTCTGTGCTCTGACTAACTGTCCAGAGGCCCTGTGCTCAGACTGACTGTCTGGAGGCCCTGTGCTCTGACTGACTGTCTGGAGGCTCTGTGCTCTGACTGTCCAGAGGCCCTGTAACACTTCTCATCAGATGCCTGCAAACTGGATAGAGCATTGATGGTGCCAACATTGATTCCTAGGTGGACCTATTTTTAAATACTTTGATGACTGGAAAATTATGAGAGACATAAATGGAAGTGTATCAAAAAGCTATTTTTTACATATAATAAAATATAACAATCAGAACTTAGGATCCACTAGCAAAATTTTAATAAATAATAAATACACATAAAGCAGCATATATTACTGCTTAATACTCTTCATTGTTTTTCCATTAGAATAACTTTTTTGTTTTTTGAGAAAGGATTTCTCTGTGTAGTCTTGGCTGTCTTGGAACTTGCTCTATAGAACCAGTCTGGCCTAGAACTCTTGGAGATCCACCTGCCTCTGCCTCCCTCCCTAGTGCTGGGTTTAAAGGTACATGCCACCACTGCTTGGTAAACATGTTTTTGTTTAACCTATTTTTTGAAAATTGTATATGTATGTGCATATGCCCATTCATGGCGGCCAGAGGGAGGATGTCAGTTGCTATTTAGTTTCCTTGAAGCAAGGTCCCTCACTGAATCTGTAGCTTGTGCCCCTGGACTCCCACCCACTGCTGTCAGTAAAACCACAGTGATCTCCTCTTTCAATCCTGTCTCATTTCCTTGTCACCTCCAGTGACAGGGGACAGGCTGGAAGAACTGTCACATCTGACTGTTTACATGGATGTTGGAGATCTGAACTTGGGTCTTCACGGATAATTTTTAAGTAAACTTAGTCTGTGGTAGACTATAAACACATTATATGTATCAGTGTTTGGGTTTGCCTTTAATAAAAATCTCCAAGCCCCAAACCATTGCCTTAAGTGAATTAGAGTTCTATTTTTCCTTCACCTTGAAGAATCAGGAGGTGGACAGTATGAGCTGGCATGGAGGCTTCAGTGTTAGTGGCAATTCCAGGTACCACATTCTTGTGCCTTCTTCCTTGAGTAGACTTGGTAAGTTCTGCAAAATACTACAGTCTTTTGGCCAGAGCTTCTTCCCATAGCTGAAGGTGATGGAGGGACTGAGAAGTAGACTCTTGGCTGGAGGCGTGTCATCAGTTAATATGTTGGGGCTCTTTGCAAGGAAAGGTGGAGGATCAGTGTTAACTGCACCCAGCAGCCTCTGACTGGCCACAGCCTGGTTGTGTGTTAGGAGTCTGAAACCAGGCTATCAAATCTGGGGAACCGTAAAACACATGTAACCTGACCCCTGTTAGTTGTTTGTGGGGAAACCTCAGGTCTATGCAGATGTCTGCCTGATAGACCTGCCAGTACTTGGATGAAGGGGCTGTTCATCCGGAGGGTATGCCACCTGCTGAGCCTCTCCTTAGAGCAGTGTGATCCCTAGTAGGGCATCCACAGACGGGTTCCAGCCATTGTTTGCTGTAGTCCAGGTGACTATGCCTAGTTTATTATCCCCTGTCCACAAACATAGCAGGTATGACCCCCACACACACACTGTGTGTGTGTGTGTGTGTGTGTGTGTGTGTGTGTGTGTGTGTGTGTGTTTTGTCAGGGGTCAACCTCAAGCACCATTCATTTTGTATTTTAAGACAGGATCTCTCACTGGCCTGGAGATCTCTCCCTCTCCCTCTCCCTCTCCCTCTCCCTCTCCCTCTCCCTCTCCCTCTCCCTCTCCCTCTCCCCCCTCTCCTTCCTCTCCCTCTCGCCTCTCTCCCTCTCTCCTCCTCGCACTCCTCCCCCTCTCCCTCTCCGTCTCTCCCTCTCCCTCCTCCCTCTCCCTCTCCCTCTCTCCCCTCTCCCTCTCTGCCCTCGTCCCTCTCCCTCTCCCTCGCTCGTCGGCCTCTTCCCCTCGTGCCCTCTTCCGCCGTCTCCCTCTCCCTCGTCCTACCTCTCCCCCTCTCCCTCATCCCCCCCTGCGTCCCTCTCCCCTCTCCCCTCGTCCCTCTCGCTCTCTCGCTCTCCTCTCTCCCTCTCCCCCTCTCCTCCCTCTCCCCTCTCCGTCTCCTCTCTCCCTCTCCCCTCTCCCCCTCTCCCCTCTCCCCCCCTCCCCCTCCTCCCCTCGCCCCTTCCGCTCCTCCCCCTCACCCCTTCCCTCGTCCCTCTCTTCGCCTCTCCCCGCCTCTCCTCTCTCGCCTGCTCCCTCTCCCCCTCTCCCCTCTGCACCCCTCTCCCCCCTCTCTCTCCCGCCTCTCGCCCTCTCGCCGCGCGGTGCGCCCGCCCTCTCCCGCCTCTGCGCCTCCTCTTCCCCCTCTCCACCTCTCGCCCCCTCCCCCTCTCCCCATCTCCCCCCTCTCCCCCTCTCCCCCTTCTCACCCTCTGTCTTCCCCCTCCCCCGCCTCTCCCCCCCTCTCACCCACTCTCCCCGCCGCTCTCCCCCTCTCCCCCCCTCTCCCCCCCTCTCGCCCCTCCTCCCCGCTCTCCCCCCCTCTCCCCCCAGTCTCGCCCCTCTCTTTCCCCCTCTCTCCACCGCCTCTCTCTCCCTCTCTCCCTCTCTGCTCCCCCTCTCTCTCTCCCCCTCGTCGTCTCTCCCCTCTCTCTCCGCCCTCTCTCCCCCCTCTCGTCCCCCCTCGTCTCGCCCTCTCTCTCCGCCTCTCTCATCGCCTGTCCTCGTCTCTCACCCAGCGGCCCTCTCTCTCCCTCCTCTCTCTCCCCCTCTCTCTCCCCCTCTCTCTCCCCCTCTCTTCCCCTCTCTCTCCCCCTCTCTCCCCCCCTCTCTCCCCCCTCCACTACCCCCCTTCTCTGCACCACCCCTCTCTCCCCCTCTGCTCTCGGCCCCCGCTCTCTCCCCCCTTCTCTGCCCCCCTCTCTCCCCCCCCTCTCTCTCCCCTCTCTCCGCCCCTCTCCTGGCCCCCCTCTCTCTCCCCCCCCTCTTCTCCCCCTCTCTCTCCCCCCTCTCTCCCCCCTCTCTCCCCCCTCTCTCCCCTCTCTCCCCTCTCTCCGCCCTCTCTCTCACCCCTCTCTCCCCCCCTCTCCCCTCTCTCTCCCCCCTCGTCCTCCCCTCCTCTCCTCCCCTCTCCCCTCCCTCATCTCGCCCCTCTCTCCCCCTCTCTCCCAACCTCTCTGCCCCCCTCTGCCCCCTCTCTCCCCCTCCTCCCCCTCTCTCCACTCTCTCCCCCTCATCTCCCGCTTCTCTCCGGCCCCTCTCGTCCCCTCTCTCGCCACTCTCTCCACCTCTCCTCGCCCCTACGTCCCCCTCTCCACCCATCTCTCCACCTGCTCCCCTCTCTCTCACCTCTTCGCACCTCTCGCCCCCCGTCATCCACCTCTCCCCCCCTCTCACACCTCTCCCACCTCTCCCCCCTCTCCCCCCCTCCCCCCTCTCCCCCTCGCCCCCCCTCCCCCCCTCTCCCCCTCCCCCTCTCCCCCCCTCGCCCCCCTCTCCCCCCCTCTCCCCCCCCCTCCCCCCTCTCCCCTCTCTCCCCTCTCCCCCTCGTCCCCCCCTCTCCCCCCTCCTCTCCCCCGCCTCTCCCGCTCTCCCCCCTCCTCCCCCTCCCTCCCCTCCCCCTCCCCCTCCCTCCCCCTCACCTCCCCCTCCTCCCCTCTCTCTTCCCTCCTTCCCCTCATCTCTCCCCTCTCTCTCCCCTCTCACTCTTCCCCTCTCTCTCCCTCTCTCTCTAGTCCCCTCTCTCTCCCCTCTCTCTCCCCGCTGCCTCTCTCTCCCGCTCTCTCTCCCCGTACGCCTCTCTCCTCCCGACTCTCTGCTCCCGCCTCTCTCTCCCCCCTCCTACTCTCTCCCACCTCTCATCTCCCCCTCTCTCATCCCCTCTCTTCCCCCCGCTCTCTCCCCGCCCTCTCTCCCCCTCTCTCCTCCCGCCTCTCCTCCTCCCCCTCTCTCCTCCCCCGTTCTCCTCCCCCTCTCTCCTCGCCCCTCTCCTCCTCCCCCTCTCTCTGCTCCCTCTTCTCTCTCCTTCCCTCTTCTCTCTCTCTCCCTCTCTCTCTCTCCTCTCTC